>NC_056738.1:55186853-55194353 GCF_019279795.1 Protopterus annectens | reverse complement strand
CCATGTCATTGAGGACTGCTATCATGTAATAATGACATACATTTCAGTTTCAGACTTCTATCCTTCAGAACATTCATTCTAATGCATAACCTGTTTTATATCTACTTTCTGTCTGTCCACTGTGCAGATGGGATGACACCAGTGCTCAGGCTGTGGTAGACTGTACTGCAGAATATGTATGAGAAGCCATGCCTGTGTTCTTGTAGGATGCAGCCAGGAATGGTATTAGGCCTATGGAGACCTCCATGTGTTGCATTTGAGAGGGTATTACAGACCTGCTTTGTGATCATGAGGGAAGAGGGCAGGTGCTGTACATGCACACGTGTACCTATTGGGGGACAGGGGGGTGATGTTTCCATGTCACATATCTGCAGCCAGTCACCTATGTCATTCATGTGGGCCTTGCCCCTTTTCCTTGTCTGTGTGAGGGACATTACAGAGGTTTGGGCTACAGCTTCACAGATAGTAGGTGGGAATACTACACAGGGCAGGACATGTGTGGACAGCCCAACAACATGGGGGACAAAGCTCCAGAATTGGGTACAGATTTTATGTCAGTAGTGCTGTTATACACATGGAGGGTTGCTAGATTTACACGGTTCATCTGCACAAGCATTTACTGAGTGACTTGACATCTGACAATGATATGTCTTTCTGACATACCTCTCAACTGGCATACTGTCCACAGACTGGCCAGACATTTGCCTGTTGTTTGGTCTTTTACTCAGACAGTTGTTGTCCTTGGAAAATCAGTAGGGGACTCTGGGGAATGCAGTTATTAAATACTAACATCCATTGCTATTACTGACTTCATATCCTTCAGAAAGGATATATTACAACAAATCCAGTAACACCAGCAACCATCTCATTGTATAACAGACATATGTCCAATATACGTCTATATTTGGGCCTCTGTCCCCAAATTATGTTGGGTTTTGTCCAAATGTCATGCACTAAGAGGCTCACAGGTATTTAGTATAATTATGTATTTCCTTAATTTCTGCTTCCATCCCAGTGATGTAGTAGACCCACAGAAAAGTTATCGGGAAGATGCCATAGACACGAGTCCTCAGCCTGTACATTCTGAGGTAAACCGTACAGTTGAGATGTCTGTGCATGTTTTGCCATTGTTAACAGACTGTCGATACTGTGTAGAAGTGTAGTGTGTACATGTTATTTGGGCTGTGTAAGTAGGGGGTACATGTGAGTGTCATGGCCCCTTTCTATCTGACTGTGCATACTGCTCCGTTTTCTGTTTCCCTATCAGCTGTTATATGTTTCTACATGCAGACCGTGACATGTCCTGTAACACCTCTACATTCCCACTACACTGTGGCTTAGGCTAGTATATGTAGGGGTAATGTGTGAGTGGAAATGGAATATGTGTGTTCACACTGTCATTATAGTTCAGTGTTCAGTTTGCTTACTGGTATGTCACTGTGACTGTGGTGCAATTATTTGCAGGTATGCACTTTCACACCAGTGTCTGTTTTCCACTGGTGTTATATCCCTGTAGTACCTGTTATATTTGCAAATGCATGGGTACAGCCACAGAGCTGGATTTGGGTACTGTTATGTCAGTCTGCTTGTAGTTTGCATGGTGCTTGATAGTTCATTGCAGTTTCTCTACTGTTGTGTTATGTCCACATATTCATAGGATGTACCATTGTCTGGCCAATACCTTTGGTCTGGTCCCCATAACTGTTGTGTATTCCTGACACATCAGTGAAATGACGTGAGGATTGTGGTCAATAACTAATGAGAAGCAATTGAGTCCCAGACCTGTGATATTTCAGTCAATATAAGTTAGTAGTAACAGTGCCAGTATAGCAACTTTTCAGCTTATCTACTCACTTATTTGGGATACGTCTCTATTGTCATGCCTTTGTCCTCCCACTTTGTCAGGCCTGATCCAGATTCATAGGTTCACAGGTGTGTACTAGGTTAATGGCCCTGGGGCTTTTACAAGCCTAGCCATAGGATTACCCTGGAATCGTGCAACCCAACTTTAGTTCCCAGTGCCTCTGTTGAGTAGAGCCACTGGTTGAGTAGAGCCACTGGAGTTATCCCCAGAATGAATTTTCTATTTCCCATACACTCATCAAGATTTCTCTTGAAGAGGGTCAGCAAGGTGTTGTGTTTGACATTGCACTAGGGGGTTCTGAGCGTACCTCTCCAATGCCAGGCTTTTCACAGAATGTCCAGATGTTTAACCTATGCTTTGATTCTGTTTCACGGTTTATTTGTATTTGTCTGCTAAATCACTGTGGAGATCCCATGATTTATGTAGGTGAATAATGACATCACATGTCAATTCTCATCCTCATATCCTTCAGATGTTTCTGCTGAAATGCACCTTGTTGCTGTGTAAATGTTTTCTTATGACAGCAATATTTGGAATATGTCCCTATGTGTGGCCCATTTCCCCCCAATTTGTTCAGCCTTTGTACATTTTTCTTGCACTAAGAGGTTGATAGGTATGGCTCTGAGGTATGGCTGCACTGCATGTTATATCAATACGTGTGTGTGTGTGTGTGTGTGTGTGTGTGTGTGTATATATATATATATATTATATATATATATATATATATATATATATATATATATATATATATATATAGGTCTATATCAGTTCAACGAAATGGCAGAAGTTCAAACACCATATGTTCGAACTTCTAACCTCGAAGTGCAAAAACTTTGAAGGCTTAGAACAGCGATTTTTTCCCAGGGAAAAAAATCGCTTTTCCAAGAAAAACACACACAACACAAGCACACCAAAAAAACAGCAATCCACACACATACACTTAAAATCCTACATCTAACCCTACACTAAACTCTACATACACTACTATCTATCCACTTACCTTAACCCAAACCCTAACCCTTAGGTCCGTCACTATCGCTCACTCACCTGACCCGTGCCCTAACCCTAACTCACCTATCCGGCCCTAACCCTAAAATCTGTCACTATCGCACACCCAACTCACCTGCATCATAACCCTAAATCATCTAACCCACGCTCTAACCCTAACATCTGCACAATTGCACACTTACCTGAACCCGACCCTTAACTTTCCACAGTAGCAAAGCCACAGAAATGCCCAACCGAATTCTTTCCCTGGGAAAGAATTTGGTGTTCTGCTGCTTCGCGGTAATCAGTTTTTGAACTTCACAGTTCGAACATATGGTGTTCGAACTGCTGAAGTTTCGACAAACTGATAGGAACCATATATATATATATATATATATATATATATATATATATATATATATATATATATATATATATATATTTATATATCTATTTATATTCCTTCGTTCATATATTTATGTATGTATATAGGTTCATAGGTAGGTAGGTACTAGGCTATCTGGCCGAAGGCATTTATAAGCCTAGCCAGAATGTGCTTGCTTTCTCCACCCCCTTAGATTACTTCGCTGTGCCTCTGTCCAGCAGAGCCATTGAAGTGATCCCCGAGGTAAACTTTCTGTTTCCCATCCACTCGTCAAGGTTTCTTTTGAAGAGTGTTAGCGAGGAGCTCTGCCTAATATAGATTGAAATCTTGTTCCAAAGCATGAGAAGTCTCTGGGACAGGTATCTATCCCTCCAGCATGTACTATTTATTGTTGTGGTGAGGTTTAGATCCCTAAAGCGTGTGGCTCGATATGATATGGTTTTCTTCTGGGTTGAACATGGCCTTGTACGTCAGGCAGAGATCACCTCTGAGTAGGTGGTATGCAACCGAGTAGAGCTGGAGTTTCTTTAGTTGAGCTGCATAGGGCATCTGTTTGAGAACAGGGATCCTCTTGATGTGGCACTTCTGTGGTCTTTCCAGCTTTTGCAGGTGTCTTATAAGGTACATCGTAAATGGGGTGTTGTATTCTATGATGGGTCTGATGATTGATGAGTAGAGGGGCACAATGACCTCTTTTGATCTGGATGCAAACCCTTTAGTGATTAGGTGGGCCACATAGAAGGATTTTCTAACCACTTTGGCAATGTGATTATTAAAGGAGAGATCACTATCTACTTGGGTCCCCAGATCCCTTATTACATCTTCAGTGTATATCGGGGACTACCATCTATGTGGTAGTTTGTGGGTACTTTGTTTTTTCCAAAGGGGATGACTATGCACTTTTTGGAATTTAGTTTGAGGCCATGGTTTTGACACCAGGTATCTGTCTCAGTGAGACCCTTTTGGAGGATGTCTGTGTCAGCCGGACAGTCAATTATAGCCCCAAGTTTGCAGTCATCTGTGAACTTGGTCAGCCATGGACCTTTTGTGCTTGCCTGTACCTCTGAGAAGTATATGCCGAACAGGAGGGGTCCTAGGACTGAGCCCTGGGGATGCCACTTGTAACCGGTTTAGAGTCAGACCTAGCTCCAGCAACTCTTACCATGTGGGTTCTGTCTCTGAGCCAGTTGGCAACCCATCTCATGACATACGGATTTATGTATAGGCTGGTGAGCTTGTTTTATAATACCAGGATGGGGAATGGTGTTGAAGGCCTTTTCGAGGTCTAGGTATGCTGTGTGGACCACCTTTTCCTCGTCTATAGCCTTGGTAACTGTCTCAATGAAGTCCACCAGGTTTAGGAGGCATGATCTGCCCTTAAAAAATCCAAACTGGGTAGGGTCCAGTGTTTGGAGGTTCCCAATGTCTCTGTTAATAAGATCCATGATGATGCTCTCCATAGCCTTGCAAACCAAGCTAGTCAGGCTTATAGTGCAATAGTTCCTGGGGTCTGTTGTGGCTCCACCTTTGTGGAGCGGAATACCTGTTGCTGTGCGCCACTCTATGGGCACATAACCTATGGAGAGGCTGAGTCTGAACAGTATGTTTAGGTGAGGGGTTAGTTCATCTTTGAGCTTGTGTAGGATGCAGCCTGGGACACCATCTGGTCCCATTGATGCAGTGTGTTTGGCTTTGGAGAGGGCTGTTTTAACCTGAGTGTCTGATTTCAGGAGCACTACATTCTTCTGGTATGATTGTGGCCCTTTTGGGAGTAAGAAGGGGGTGATATTTGCACTGAGCCCATCTGCCAGGATGTTGGCGATATCGGTCAGTTCAGTTTATTTTGGTATTTACGTGGGGAATAAATATTTGCTACAAACAGTTCGTTTTTTATTTCTCTCCATACCTACGTCTTTCTTTTGGTTTAATAGTGACTTTCGGAAGCTTCCACTGTCAATAGTTATCAGTTTATTTTGTGCCATTCTGCACTAACTCTGAGCAGATCTGAGAATTGCCACTTAGGTTCTTGACATAGCTAAGGAATGCCTTCTGGTTATCTTTGGAGTCCTTGGCAATTTTTCTTTCGATGCTACCCTTGGATGATTTTATGAGGGATCGTAATTTCTTACTGATACTGATCAGGGATGTCTTTCCCTTCTTGGAATTTTACTATTTTCTGTACTAGTTTCCTCCTTCTATTGTATAGCTTGTTTATGGCAGGGGTCCACCATACTGGTTTCCTTTTCTTGGAGGAATGAGTCTTGGTTTTGCTTGTATCTACTTTTTCATATAAATGTTTCAACAGAATATGTGTATATAGATTATGGACAGCTGTGTAGGGGACTTAATTTTTTTTGGGGGGGCAGATTCCCTTTTTTTTTAGGTGAGAGTGGGATGTTGGGGAAGGATAGTAGGTACATTTTGGGAGGTAATTTGGGTAGTAAGACAGACAAGACAGACAAGAGAGCAGACAGGGGTGGTATATGACACATGTGGGGGATAAACACCTTGGATGGGGAGGATGGTTGGCAATCGGACGTGCATGAGCCCCAAATGAATACAGTGAGACTGAGGTCCCCAACCATGGGCAGTCACCACTGCACCTTCACGGCCCCGAAGATGGCTGTGCTGGGAGCTGAACAGGAAGGGCAGGCTGACCCTCAAGATGCAAACAAATGGAAATAAATTGCCAGACCCCTTAGAAAAGTTTTAAAATTAAGCTCAAAACAAGCTTTGTGGTGGATAAATGGAGGCTAGCAATAGCCTTTCCTTTTACAAAGATGGGGCTAGAACAGACCAGGGTAATTTCTGATCGGCAAGCCTGACCAGCATCATCTATAAGGCTTTGGAAAGAATCATTATGGAACTAATAAATATGGATAAGGGTACCCTATAGACTATTGACACTACCCAGTTTGGGTTTGTTGAGGGCAGGTCTTACGTACCTAACCTGCTTGAGTTCTTTGAAAAAAGAATTACTGAAATAATGGACAAATCATTTTACTGCCTCTCTGGACCTTGTAAAATGTTTGACACCAGATACAAAAGCATTATGGATAAAAATTTTCCAGCTAATTTTAACCTCAATGTAACTTGCTGGATTGCAAATTGTCTCACAAATTGAACATAAAAGTAAGAGTGGATGTCTCTACCTCCTCCAAACGCCATGCACCTACTGTCCCAGGGTTAAGTCCTTTAACCATTTTTCTTTGGCATTTACTTCTCAGAGGTAAAAGCTAATGTTGAGGGTTTGTGGCTGACCAAGTTTGCAGATGACTGCAAACTTGGTACCATCATCAACTCCCCATAGGACACCGTGATCTAACAAAAGGACCTGTCCCAAACAAATACATGGTGACAAAACCATGGACTAAAATTAAATGCCAAGAAATGTATAATCATATCCTCCAGTAAGAATGCCTACCTTTCTAACTACAACATTGACAACACTCCCCAGAAAACTGATATTTTAGTTAGAGATTTAGGAAACTGTGTTGTCAGTGGACTGTTCTTCAATCACCACCTATCCACTACTGTATAAGGAAGTGCTTTTTCATTACACAGCTTATAATGAAGGGTGTTTCATCTAAATCTGTGGACACAGTTTTACTCTCTACATTCATTAAGCTAATCATCGAATATAATGGCTCTTTTGATATGCACCTTTTCAAACACTTGTCACAGCTGGAATGAACACAACACATCATCTTTAAAAAAATAAGGGTCTGAATTATAAAGACTAAGCAGTTCATCTCTAAGACTTGTCTCTCTCTTGTAAGCATCATACTGGCTGCTGAGATGCAACTTTTGCCTCATGTACAGAACCACAACTGACCCCATTCTGTTAGACCTACTACACATTCAGAAGCTCAATGGAATCCAAAACACCTGCTCAAGGAACCTTAATCTCTTTTGCAAAATTAACAGAACATGCTATAGGGACAGGTATGTATCACATAGAATACCACTTTTATGGAAATGGCTTTCCCTGCACATAAAGCAGAATAATTCTATCACGTTACTGTAGTCAAATATATCTTGGATGAATGAATAGTTAACCGCACATTCACCCATGGTTTATCACCAATGGATCTCATGGGTAAGGAAAGCATGTAATCACCCAGCATATACATGAGCAGCCCCTCTTTGGAGATTCATATTGCAAAGTATAAGGGCTAATAATTACTTTGAGAATGTAGAGCTAGGCTTCTTTAGATCCTTACATATCAATAGCCCAGTAAGGGCTGATAACCATTTGAAAGCC
>NC_056738.1:55134207-55186353 GCF_019279795.1 Protopterus annectens | reverse complement strand
TATACATCAAGCTGATGTGTAAAGAAATATATCATCCATCACAATGAGTGTAAGGTCCAGTAAATGTATTACTATTATACCACACAAATTGTTAATGGCAAACCCGTAGCCAAAATATGTGCACAATTGGGAATATAGGTCACATACTGCTGTAGTACACTATGAATCTTGCTAGATATGCAGTTATATGTTTTACTACACATATGTCAAAGGACATGTTACAGACATAACCGCACACACATCAGACATAGTTACAGGACACAAAGGTATGACAACCCAGATAAGCTTTCAGTGTGTACTATACAGTACTGTGTGTCAGTACTTACACAACCTTAATCTTAAGAAGTGTGTTTGTCTGAGCACCACACAGGTCTTTTCAGCAATAGAGCTGCAGCATTCTTACAGTTAGTTGCTACCAGTACATGGCTACATCCGTTTGTATTTCAGTGTTGTATTCCTACATAAGGGTGTGCTTCCAAAACTCCTTCCCAAGCTATTTGCACAGTGTGTAACAGCAGAAAGGCTGGTATGCCTCTGTGTTTCTGCCTCTGCCAGACCTTTCAACCACTCAGGTACTTATTTGAAAAGACTCAAGAAAAAGTAAAGAAAAAGTCAGGGACAGTCAGGGACACCTTGAAAATATTAGTGCCATTAAGTTGAGACTTTGAGAGAATCAGAGCATATGAATTAATTCGCCTTTTCTGAAGTAAAAGAAGTGTCTAACTCTTAATTATTGTCATTATTAATTAAGTGTAATTCACCACCTTTCTGGCCAAAGTCAGTAGTTTTTGGAGAGATTCAGAGGGACAGAGGTAAAATTTGCTTCAAAATCAGGGACATCCCAGAATATTAGGGACAATTGGGAGATATGGCCTCTGCCCTAAACAGATATGTCAGTGTTTGTCCTGCTGTGATACTTTGTGGGGTTGTAAAGTGATGGTGTACCATTATAACCTGCTAGAATGGCTGCTTCTCTTATCACAGCCATGCAATGTAATCCACCAACAACTGTTGGTAAACATCCACAAAACAAGTTGTGTGGTATGGTATTCCTATTTTTCCTTTACATTCACTCATTCTGATGCACAATATATTTATTTAAGCACCACCTTGAAGTATAGCTACTGTGGCTTAGTGGTACTTCATCTTGTGTAGTGTGTACAATGTCCGGTGTTCGAGACTGACAGAGGTGTTTTATTTTGCTCGTGAGTGGAACAAGGGCCCTCACATACAGACTGACTAAGGCACCTTTAAGCAGTTATAAGTGGGTTTGCGTGGGTTTGCACAATGCTTAGCAATGCTTAGCTAAGCGCAAACTTGCACAAACCCTCTAACTACTGCTTAATTGCGCTTTCTCCTGCTAACCCCCACGCTCATTTCTTTGAAAGAAAAGAAAAATGGGGAGATAGGAAAGTGGTGAAAAGGGGGCACAAAGAGGGAAAGACATCATGGAAAATAGCTTGGGATGTGCAGGACAGGTGTAGGGAAGGTCCATAGCTGCCCATTTCTTTAATAGCAACAGCTGTGCATATGGAATAAATTTGGAGGTAGATATGAAACCTTCAACCCCTGAGAGAGGGGTGAGGACAACAAAGTATCTTGTAATGCCAATTAAATAACATTTTATATGTCCAGTGGACATTTGTGCAAGATGGGCAGCTATGTACGGGGAGTAATTTTTTTTTTGGGAGCAGATTGCCCTTTTTTTCAAGTGAGAGTGGAATGTGGGGTAGGGGCAGTAGGTATATTTGGGGAGGTAGGTTGAGGAGGTAAACAGACAAGACAAAAAAGATGCATACAGGGGCGGTATATGACACATGTCGTGGGTGAACACCTTTGACGGGGTGGGATGTTTGGAAATCGCAAACCCATGACCCTCCAGATGGAAACAGTGGGACTGAGGTCCACACCCATGGGCAGTCACCTCTGCACCTTCACAGCCCAGAGAATGGCTGTGCTGGGGGCTGTGTAGGAGGGACAGGCTGACCCGGGAGTTGCGCCACTTGTGCCTCAAGCTGGCATAGATGTTCTGCAACAGAACCTTCAATCTCTCTACACACCACAGCCTGGACAGTTTGAAGGGTGATAGGTGGCCCTCCTCCACCCAAGCTTGCACAGGGGGCCGAGCCCCATCCCCTGCAGTGCTTCCACCTGAAGGTGGCACAGGTCCAACGGAGGAGGAGGTCCCAGGCTGGGCACCAGACCTGCTGGTGCCAGGTGCCATTGCCAGCTGAGGTGGGACAGGTGGGTCCGCTGGGACCGGTCTTCCCATACGAACTATGTTTTGGAGAGTTTAATAAAGATATGGGTTAGTTACAGTCAACAGCATTCCCAATTAGTTATAAAAGCATGCAGAAGTATTCCCATTAACCCAACACACCTGATTTTCAACAGTTGAAAAGCAAACATAACACATGCATATATAGAACAATAGTGGACATTACAACAGCAGCATGCAGGTTGAATTGATGGCAACAGGCCACCAATATTGTGGTGTTTTAACAGGGCACATGCATAGAAATAAATGCAAATATTTATAAACCAATAGGACATATGTTCCAACAAATGTTTTGAGATTAGACATACCAACTGAGGTGTGGAATTGCATTTTTTATGCACATACAGTCGGGTGGAAAAAGCTCAATTAACAACTTATATATCCTTCTGGCTTTCACTACATTCCTATTAACTGCAGTTATATGTCCCTTAGATGTATTATTACACTACTCAATGTCCTTATATTGTGCAATTGGATTTTGCTAGATCATTATATACATGAGCTGTATCTTACAAACTGTCCAAGATACAGATATTACTGCTACATATTTTGATAGTTGCTCACATACACTACTGCTAAGATGGTACACTGACAGCTCTACTTTCATATAATTATCTAGATATGTTCAGGTGAAAGTATCAGTTACATGTTAACAGCTCCCTACATTTCTGGCAGCACACTGACATTTCATGGGAACACAATACCAAGCTACTTATGTGCAAGATTAACCTGTACATGCTGGGCATGAACCAACAGTTGAGGACTGTAATTATGCATAAAAGCTACTGGCACTCCCTTCATCCACGTTATATGGGCCTATCCAAGTGTGGGTTAACACTGCTTAATACAGCACTACTATTTGTAGAATGCAACAGTACAACAACATATCAAAGAAAATGACACGAATGCACTCCAGGAATTATACATTTATTAAAGGATTATTACACCTTTATTTATTGGGTTAAAACACTTTTTGAAATCCCAATAATGTGTTAGTTAAGTAGGATTTTGAATCCTGCACTTGCCAACTGTGTGTGTGTGTCTCCATGGGGTAGAGCAACCTTTTTGGAGAATACTCACACCCCTTAAAAGTGGTATACTCATCTTTGACAAGTCTGATGATATCACCATTCTACAAATATACCTGTGTAAAGGTGAAAATCCAGTAACATGTATAGCATGTTGTGTCAATGCGTACTGCTGTAGTATCATAATGTAGTTAGGTAGGGATTTGAATCCTGCACTTGCCAGCTGTGTGTGTCTCCTTGGGGAGGTGCAACCTTTTTGAAGAATACTCACACCCCTTAAAAGTGGTATACTCATCTTTGACAAGTCTGATGATGTCACCATCCTAAAAATATACCTGTGGAAAGGTGAGATCTCAGTAATGTGTATAGCGCATCGTGTAAATGCATACTGCTGTGGTATCATAATGTAGTTAGGATGGAGTTTAAATCTCGCACTTGCGAGATTGTGTGTGTCTTCCAGGTGTGTGACACCGTTGGTCAATGTGGAGTGGGTTTTGATTTTTCTAGTGTATGACATATCGCAATGACAACTGTATGTGCATTACACATGTAAGGTAGCTGTGGGGCAAATCCATATACATACATGTGACCTCAATTATTTCGTAGGTGGGTACTCTGCTTTCTCCATGAACAGATCTGTTATCTTTGCCAGAGCGTGCTGGCGCTTTCCAGACCTTAGGTCACTTCTGTATGCTTGTGACAAGCTTAACCACTGCAGTGATCCCTGGGCTACATCTTCTGTTTCACATCCACTCATCACAGTTTCTATTGAAGAGTGTGAGTGAGGGTTTATGCATGAGGTATATTTGAAACCTGTTCCAAAGCAAGCAAAGTCTGGCAAAGATGACTAATCATTATAGGTGTGCAACAACCTCTGTGGAGCTGCATGCAAACCCTTTATTGCGTATGTGCTCCACAGACAGATTTCCAAAACCCTTTGGTAATGTGATTATCAAAGGAGAGATAACTAAACTTGTGGCTCTATGTATACATTAGTACCTGTTCCACATTTTGGGGGCTACTATCTATGTGGTACTCTGGGGATACTTTGTTTTCTAAAAGTGGATAACTATGCTTTCTTTGGCTTATAGCTTTACAACATGAGTTTGATACCAGGTATCTGTCTTTATGATACCCTTTTGGAGGATGTGTGTGTCATCTGGAGAATAAAGTATAGCCCACAGTATGCATTTTCATCAAACGTGGGCAGACATATCCCTACTGTGTTTGTTTTTACCTAAGAAAGCTATATGCCAAACAGGAGTGATCCCAGGACTGAGTGCAGGTGAAAACCACTTGTTTCTGGCATAGAATAGTACATGGAGGCAGCAAATGTTACTGTGTGTCCAACATCTGTGCGTCAGTTGTCAAGCCATCATCTAACCATCGTTTATGGTCAGTCTGTTGAGGTTATGTATAATACCAGAATGTGGGATGGGTCTGAATTGCTGGTGAGCTACAGTTTGGCTGTGTTGACCTCCCCTCCCTCACCTATAGTCTTGTTAACTGGCTTAAAGTCTACTAGGTGTAGAAGCCATGATCTGGCCTTTAGAGAACCTAAGTGGGTATGGCGCAGTGTTTGCAGGTTCATAATGTCTCTGTTAATGAGTTTCATAATGCTGTGCTCCATAGCCTTCCAGATAACATTTGTCTGGCTTATAGGGTGAGAGTTTCCAGGACCTGTTGCAGTTCTACCCTTAATCAATTTATGTTAACATTTGCACTGGCTGTGACAAGGATGGACAGGTTTAAGAATAAGTATATTAGAGGGTCAGGCCAGGTTTGAAGGTTAGTAGACCAAGCCAGATAGGCAGGATTAAGTTGGTTTGTACATGTGCTGAGGAGGGATGCAGAGTATATTTTGAAATTGATGCTAAGGATGAAGCCGACAGGTAACAGGAAAAGAGGAATGCCTAAGATGAGGTTTATGGCTGTGGTGAGAGAGGACATGCAGGTAGATGGTGTAACAGCGCAAGATGCAGAGGGCAGAAAGAAATGGAAACAGTTCTACTGTGGTGACCCCTAATGGGAGCATCCGAAAGGGGAAAAAGAAGAAGAAGACATTGTAGCTCAACCCTTGCGGACTGTGAACACCATTACTGTGTGTCATTCCACAAGTATGTAACCTGTATAGAGGCTGCATCTGGACAGAGTGTTTAGGTGAGTGGTGACTTCATATGTCAGCTTGTGTATGACACAGCCAGGGACACTGTCCAATATCATTGCCACTGTGGTTTGGACTTTGGTAAAGAGATATTTTAACTAGAGTGTCTGCGAATCATTAGGTTTTACATTCTTCAGGTCTGGAAATATGGCCGTTGTGTAACGACAAGGTGGTGAAATCCACGTTCAAACTGTCTCACAAGGAATTGGTAATGTCAGTCAGATAAGTGTACTTTGTGACCATTTACATTAACTGTGACCCGATCTGAGATTTCCCCTGTAGATTATAAATAACACTAAAGAAAGCTTTAGTGTTGTCTTTGGAATCCTTGTCATTTTGTATTTTGAAGCTTGCCTTGTATGTTTAGTGTGGAATTGTATTTTCCTAATGATACTGACCAGAGAGGTTATCCCTTCTTGGTATATAACTCTTTTTTGGTACAACTTCACACCTTCTATTATATATTTAGTTTATGGCAGGGGTCCATGAGACTAATGCGCTTTTACTGTATAAGTGAGAATTTCTTGTGTTTGTGATAGCACGGTCCATGCAACCATGTAGGTGAACAGTGTGCATTACTAAAGGATTATGCAGCTGGGACAGTGTTAACCTTACTAATGCAAACCAATGACATATAACAACAACAGCATCACCCACAGCACAGTGTCAACCCATGCCATACACACTCATGCGTACTCAAGTTTCAAAATGTGTGTAGTGCAATGCATATTGGCCACCAATAGAAACTATGGAGTGTTAACACTGGCCAATACAGGGCATGTCACCCTGCCCATGTGTCCAATATGCATGTACATGCAGACAGTGCACCTCCACCATGTTCACAAATGTACACCTGCAAACTGTGCTGCACACACTCCAGACTTACTGTCCACTGTATAACACATTCTGACACAACTACACACATCAGCCAAGTGGCACATGGGCAAACAAAATACAATTGGAATAAAAATTGGTGAAAACAATACAACATTGCTAATTACAGCTTTAATGCATCATGCCTGTTCAGCTACACCTTCAAGGATATCATTACACTTTACTACTGACAACATGCTACACATCCAACCATTGCTATACTTTATTAAAGTCACCCTGTGCATCAGCACCATGTTAGCCTGTTCCTGCATCAATGTTACAGATGACAGGAGGTGGCCCAGGTTTCATCATATGCATAGGGTGTGCTGTTGGTTTGGCAGAGGCCTACCCTGAGCCATACAATCAACATGTGTGTGTGAGTGTGTGTGTGAGGGCCATGAGTACTGTTATGGGCCAATGTTGATGTAATGTGTGTGGGTATGTGTTTGCCCTAGGATTTTGGTTTATGTGTGTGTGTCTACATGCACACAGTTCCACCATGTGGCTGCCATATACAGGGATTTGTGAGACAGCTGCAGACTGTACCTGGCAGGCTTTACAGATCACCGTCTTTGCCCACGGATATGGAACCTGTGCCTGGCAGGGGTGCTACAGACAGTATCAGGTACTAATCCAGACTGGGTACTATCCGAAGAGGTTGACATATGTCCACTGGATCCAGGTCCCTGCTGAGACTGGTCAGAGCCACGTGCATGTGGTCTTCTAGGACGGTCTATGGACAGCCCCCCCCAACATTGCTGGGGCTGGTACTGGCACTACAGGAGTGGCTGTGACTTGCTGGACATCCACGGTGACCTCCAGCTGTTGATGTTGCTGGCATACGTCCATGTCAACCTCTCAACCATCCCGCACTGTCCTGACACATGGACATGATATTGTGGAGGACAGCTAATGTCTCACCCCAACGTTTATCAATGACCTCAGTGTAGTTACATATGGCACCTGCTTGGTCACAGATACTGTCATTTACAGAGGTGTTATAAGCCCTCTGTGTGCTTAGTCCCTGTCTGGTGTACCGCTCCATTCGTGTCTGTGCCTCCATGACAGCCTGGAACATGCGTGTGGTAGAAGGAAGTGTGGCACATCTGCCAGGGGTATGATGACCAGCAGTGCTCTGATGAGAACCCCTGGGCATCTGCATATGTGGTACCATTCCAGACATCTGGATATGGCTGCTGTGTCCTGATACATGTGCAATAGATACCAGACTGTCCTGGAGATTGCCAACCATACACTGTCCCTCAGCTAAGGGCAATGGTGATGATGGATGTACAGGCAGTATGACTGTGTGCATGGATGGCGTGGAGACTTGTGTTCTGTCAATTGGTGGCCAAACAACAGACCCTGACAAACCTGCCTGTGCCTCAACACACCTATCCTCATCACCACTGTGTCTCAGTGACATCAGGTTCCCTGCTGTACTAAACCAGCCTCACCTCGGCACCTGTGAAAGGAAAACAGGAAACATACTTTAAGACCTGAACATGACTTTAGACCACATGCACACATGCACACACACAAAAATACTCTCCTCCCTAAAGCAGACACACACAACACCAGCAATCTCAGAACATACACAATAGCAGGTGATGGTGGGATACAGTATCACAAGCAAAAAGTCATATCACACATGCCACATGCAGGACATGTGTTGCTCAACAGCATGCATTGCAAGTGCAGACAGTCCTTGTTATTAACAGTATACATGGCGTTGCTGCATGTGTTTTGTTATTAAGTGATGAGCCTCCCCCAGGAGCACAATGCATACATGGACACAACATTGCTGTGCAGGTATTCATAACCCTGTAATGTACTGTGCACCATAACTCACAGGTGTACATTCCATTGTTGGATGTGGATCTGTGTGTCAGATAGGTATCCAATGTTGATTACAACCTCTGTGTCTTTAGCAAATAAATGTGGACACATTTTAGCACATGCATGATGAGTATTCACACAACATCATCAGTGGTGCATGGATAATTGATGGAATACCATTCAGCCACATACCCAATGTACTGTACTTATGGTGAGTGTAGATCATATTGTGAACATGCCAGTCTCATCCATGACATGGCATGCTAAAACACAACTGCATATTTAAACATTACACATACCCAATGTGTGTCATATGACCTAGCCACTCAATAGCATCATAAGACATATATGTGTCAGTTGTGCAAATGGTGATTGGTATGCATATTGTTTAGAGGTGCATATGTGTGCACACACACAACATTAAGGTGTATAGCAATGAAAGCTATGCGTAGTACTGTAGTTACAATAACTGGATGGGGTATAGTACCACAGGCCTTCATCATGAAGCATCATGTGGTCACTCAAGACTACAAATGTTTCCCAAAACAGCATTAATCATGCTGTGCCAGAACTGTACTACATTGGCTACATTCACCATTTCGCAATGAGTTGTTACGTGAGTTTGTAAGGAGGCCAATAAGGAGCATTCCCTGACATGAATGTGTAGTGTGTTGCAAAGTGTTTAAATGCCCCATGATAGGCCTCTATCTCTCAGGTATATTATGTGTAATGTGTGGATGAAATTTTGGATACTGGAGTGTGTCTTTACACAGGGTTTGGGAATCCTTTATGTGTAGCATGTTAAAATGCTCTGTGTATGACATTGATGTGTATGTTATGTGCATGTTAAATATCAGCTGTGCCAATCCAATGGTCACTACCGTCTAGCCACATTTGTTTGAGATGGTCTGGGTATTGCATGTGTTTGAGGCAGCTAATCACATTAGTGAGATGTGCGTGCTCTTACACCAAACATGCACAGCATGCATCATGGGTAGGTGTGTTACATGTGTACATGGCCTACACCTTAACTATGACATGCACTTTTTGATTACAATAATAAATGTAGAACACACTCACCAGCATCTGTCCACTGCCTTGATGTCACCTAAGAGGGACCTACATAGAGATGAGACAGTTTGTCAGTGGCCACAATTGTGGCATTGCTACTGTGTTTGCAATTTTACAGTACAACAACAGTTTACATTCACAGGGCTACAGATTATGTTCCAAATGATCAGTATTGCACAACAACAGGCTCCACATCTTTGAATGACACTCCACATCTCACATATGCATGATCTACCAATACAGATAACAGTAGTCTACAGATATGCAATGTTACCTGTATGCTCCATGTGTGCTTGCTGGGTGGCTCCAACCTCCATCATGGTGTATGTCTGCTGCTGTTGTTGTTGAGCAGGTGCCACCAGGCTCAGGAGCAGCTCCTCCACTCTGGTGAGAGGGGATGGATATTAACACCACCTCCTGTTGCAAGCTGTTGTCTCCGCACATCAGCAGCATGCTGACGGAAATGTCTGAGAAGATCACTGCAGTGGTGGCGTACCTGCTCATATGTCTGGTTATGCAGGCCTACCTCATTTATCCTGCAGACAACATCTTGCCACATTGCAGTACATTCCTGCTGGTCCTGGCTGGTTCATGAGAACATGAGACTGTAGTGCTGAATCATACTGCTAGTAATTATATCATCTTCAGCACTACTGTAACTGGGGATCCTGCAATGCGCCATGATCCCTGGAAGACATGAATACAAAAATATGTCTGAGCACGTCATATGTCACATTTAACATTATACAGTACAGATATCACTGAACTGCCATATATAGCAACCTATTAGCTAACCGAGAGTGAAACACTTTAACTGCCACTTAACACTGCTCACCCCACAACTGCTTGAAAGTGCCTTGCTCACTCTCTATCTAATGAACCATGTTCTGCACAGCAACAAAATAAAATCGCTATATAAGACTATACAAGAGTACCTGGAACACTGTATGCAACACGATGCACCACCTAGCCACAGCAGATATACATCAAGCTGATGTGTAAAGAAATATATCATCCATCACAATGAGAGTAAGGTCTAGTAAATGTATTACTATTATACCATACAACTTGTTAATGGCAAACCCGTAGCCAAAATATGTGCACAATTGGGAATATAGGTCACATACTGCTGTAGTACACTATGAATGTTGCTAGATACGCAGTTATATGTTTTACCACACATATGTCAAAGGACATGTTACAGACATAACCACACACACATCAGACATAATTACAGGACACAAAGGTATGACAACCCAGATAAGCTTTCAGTGTGTACTATACAGTACTGTGTGTCAGTACTTACACAGCCTTAATCTTGAGAAATGTAATCTGTGATGAATACAGGTACCACACAAAACAGTGGATGCAAGCAATGTAGACATACTCCATACTTTGCTGTACAGGCCCAGAGCTTCAAGTAGTACTGCAGTACACAGAGGATTTGGATTCAGCATTGGTACCAATCAATAATCATAGATGTAGTGCTTTAGCCTCCATGACACACCCTAGTTAAAACCAAGGGACTTAATCACACTGTATGCAATAGCACTTGTTCTGCCTAGCAACAGAATACACAGCTTTTGCTAGGATCAAAGCAAGGACCCATGATACCATGACATAAACCGTTTCCCACTAAGCTATCCCACAGATACATATCTTTGACATAATCACAAACATATTGGCCATCACAGTCAGTCAACAGTACAGAGAATCTATTGCAACAAGAAGATGTAGGTGTGCATGAGTATATATATATATATATATATATATATATATATATATATATATATATATATATATGTGTGTGTGTGTGTGTGTGTGTGTGTGTGTGTGTATATACATAAACACATCCATTGGTGTACAGATACATATATATGTAGGCACATGTACATTTCACCTTTCATAGTGAGAATATCAATTATACAAAGGATGTAAGGTGTACAGTAATGTAATAAAATTGACAGTCTTGGGATAAATGCATTGAAGGTGTTCAAAGCAGGTAGCTTTAGCAGGCCTCACTGGCTTCAACATTGCAAACTGAACAAACCACCCACAGTGTTTAACCACCACATGTCATATACCAGCACTGTATGCTGTCTTGTTTGTCACACACTAAAACCTACTTACAAATATGTGCATACTAACCTTCACCAACATATATATCTCCACCCTTCACAAACAGTTGCAATATGTCCCCTGTGCTATGCACATATACAGATGTGAATATATATGACACATATATATTTCTCCGTATAAGTGTGGCATACACACACAAAGTCCACACTGTTGTAAGTCCCTGGACCTCACAGCTGAACTGTTGGGCCTTGCTGCAACACAAACAGGTGTCACATATGAACACACACTAACATTGGGGGGTACATATGGCTACAGATGCTAGATAAGCATACTAGACTGCTACAGCAGTTGCCATTGCTAAACTACACTTTAATATGACTATCATGCATGTGTTGTTCTGTCACACCCATGTTTATATAATGTCAGTGCTAATCCCCCCAACAGCCATTGGCCACACTGCTGTACAGAACACAGATAATATGGATCAGATCTTTGACATTTAATGCTGAGCTACACATTTCACAGGTATGTCCCACTGCCCACAGGTACACACAGTATTGTCCATAGCAGTAGGTAAGCAGAACATCTATGCATAAATAAGTATTGCTGCCACATATGAATGGTTCACATTATGTAGACTATTCTTCAATAACATCTACTGCATGCCAGTAAATACATATGTGTCACATATCTTTCCATTGTATGCTTTGGTAATATTTATTTGTCTTTTTCCTTTTCTCTGTTTCTCTCTCTGTCTCTCTTTCTCTCTCTGTCAGTCTCTGAAATAGAGTGATTGAGTTTGTTGGCAGAGATTGCAGGCTGCTTTTGTAGGAATTTGCACATGAGCATGTGATGGCATCTGCACCTATTAATGGCCACCATTTGCTAATTGCATGCAGCCTGCTGTGTAATAATTGCAGTAATCACTGTCATAGTAACCCAGTACTATAAATTGCTAACTCATGTAGGCGTGGCCCTTTCACCTTTTCAAGATGGAGATCATCCTTGTTTGCTGTGGACATCATTGTTTAAGACAGAAGGTTGGTATAGTTCTTATCTCAGAAGCCAGGGGTGTAGCCAAAGATTTACATTTTGTACTCAGACCTAATGTTGCTGCTTCCAGTACCCACTTGTCAGTGTAGAAATGTACTCACCCCTCAAAATGCTACCCAAAGATGCATGGAAAGATGTACTTTCTTTTCAACCTTTACAATTAACTGCCATACAAAGCTAGTTATTGAGATGTATTCCTTTGGCACAAGAATTGTTTGTGAACTGCTATACTGTGAATATTCATTTACTCAGTTCTAAACAGTTTGTGCTTTTTTAGTGTTGACATTAGCACAAGCTGCTCAGAAAAAAAACTGGACACATTTCAGTACTGTAAGTATGCTTACCTACATCCTTGGTAGACCCTGCACACACAGGTATATTCTACATTTGGGTAGGGTTGCAGAAGTACAGAGAATGTAAGTAGTATTGTGTGGATTTTATCTTGCTGTGTACATGTTAGTTTATCAAGGCAAGAAGTCTATCTGTGTAACTCCCAACTGTGGACCTATCCACATGATAGCCAGAGAATGGCCTGTTATTTTTTGTCTGTGCACCCCACAGGTCTTTTCAGCAATAGAGCAATGGCACTCTTACAGTTGGTTGCTACCAGTACGTGGCTACATCCATTTGTATTTCAGTGTTGTATTCCTATATAAGGGTGTGCTTCCGAAACTCCTTCCAAAGCTATTTGCACAGTGTGTAACAGCAGAAAGGCTGGTATGCCTCTGTGTTTCTGCCTCTGCCAGACCTCTCAACCACTCAGGTACATATTTGAACAGACTCAGGGAAAAGTAAAGAAAAACTCAGGGACAGTCAGGGACACCTTTAAAATATTAGTGCCCTTAAGTTAAGACATTGAGAGAATCAGAGCATATGAATTAATACACCTTTTCTGAAGTTAAAGAAGTGTCTAACTCTTAATTATTGTCATTATTCATTAAGTGTAATTCGCCACCTTTCTGGCCAAAGTCACTAGTTTTCGGAGGGATTCAAAGGGGCAGAGCTAAAATTTGTTTCAAAATCAGGGACATCCCTGAAAATTAGGAACAGTTGGGAGGTATGGCCTCTGCCCTAAACAGATATGCCAGTGTTTGTCCTGCTGTGATACTGTGTGGGGTTGTAAAGTGATGGTGTAACATTATTACCTGCTAGAATGGCTGTTTCTCTTATCACAGTCATGTAATGTAATTACACAACTCTTGGTAAACATCCACAGAACAAGTTGTGTGTTATAGTGTTCCTATTTTTCCTTTACATTCACTCATTCTGATGCATGATATATTTATTTAAGCACCAACTTGATGTATATCTACCATGGCTTAGTGGTACTTCATATTGTGTAGTGTGTACAAGGTCCGGGGTTCGAGACTGACAGAGGTGTTTTATTTTGCTCCAGAGCAGAACAAGGGCCCTCACATACAGAGTGACTAAGGCACTTTAAACAGTTATAAGCGGGTTTTCGTGGGCTTGCGTGATGCTTAGCAATGCTTAGCTAAGCTCAAACAAGCACAAACTCACGCAAACCCACTAACTACTGCTTAATTGTGCTTACTCCCGCTAACCTCCACACTCGTTTCTTTGAAAGAAAAGAAAAATGGGGAAAGGGGAAAGTGGTGAAAAAAGGGCACAAAGAGGGAAAGACATCATGGAAAATAGCTCAGAATGTGCAGGACGGTTGTAGTGAAGGTCCATAGCTGCCTATTTCTTTAACAGCAACAGCTGTGCATATGGAATAAATTTGGAGGTAGATATGAAACCTTCAACCCCTGAGAGAGGGGTGAAGACAACAAAGTATGTTGTAATGCCAATTAAATAACATTTTATGTGTCCAGTGGACATGTGTGCAAAATGGACAACTATGTACGGGGCGTAATGCTTTTTTTTTTGGGAGCAGATTGCCCTTTTTTTTTTTTTTTTTTTTTTTTTTTTTTTTAGGTGAGAGAGGAATGTGGGGTAGGGGAAGTAGGTATATTTGGGGAGGTAGGTTGGGGAGGTAAACAGACAAGACAAACAAGACACATACAGGGGTGGTATATGACACATGTGGTGGGTGAACACCTTTGACGGGGAAGGATGTTTATAAATCGCAAGCCCATGAAACCCCAGATAGAAACAGTGGGACTGAGGTCCCCACCCATGGGCAGTTACCACTGCACTCTCACAGCCCAGAAGGTGGCTGTGCTGGGGGCTGTGTAGGAGGGGCAGGCTGACCTGGAAGTTGCACCTCTCATGCCTCAAGCTGGCATTGAGGTTCTGCAATAGAACGTTCAATCTCTCTACACACCACAGCCCAGACCGTTCAAAGGGTGATAGGTGGCACTCCTCTGCCCACGCTTGCACGGGGGCGCCAAGCCCCATCCCCTGCAGTGCTTCCACCTGAAGGTGGCACAGGGCCAATGGAGGAGGAGGTCCCAGGCTGGGCACCAGACCTGCTGGTGCCAGGTGCCATGGCCAGCTGAGGTAGAACAGGTGGGTCCGCTTGGACCGGCCTTCCCATACAAACTATGTTTTGGAGTGTTTATTAAATATATGGGTTAGTAACAGTGAACAGCATTTCCAATTAGTTATAACAGCATGCAGAAGTATTCCCATTAACCCAACACACCTGATTTCCAACAGTTGAAAAGCAAGCATAACACATGCATATATAGAACAATAGTGGACATTACAACAAAATACAGGTTGAATTGATGGCAACAGGTCACCAATAGTGTGGTATTTTAACAGGGCACATGCATAGAAATAAATGCAAATATTTATAAACCAATAGGACATATGTCCCAACAAATGTTTTGAGATTAGACATACCAACTGAGGTGTGGAACTGCATTTTTTATGCACATACAGTAGGGTGGAAAAAGCTCAATTAACAACTTATATATTCTTCTAGTTTTCACTACATTCCTATTAACTGCAGTTATATGTACCTTACATGTATTATTACACTACCCAATGTCCTTATATTGTGCAATTGGATTTTGCTAGATCATTATATACATGAGCTGCATCTTACAAACTGTCCAAGATGCAAATGTTACTGCTACATATTTGGAGAGTTGCTCACACACACTACTGCTAAGATGGTACACTGACAGCTCTACTTTCATATAATTATCAAGATATGTTCAGGTGAAAGTATCAGTTATATGTTAACAGCTCCCTACATTTCTGGCAGCACACTGACATTTCTGGGGAACACAATACCAAGCTACTCATGTGCCAGATTAACCTGTACATGCTGGGCATGATCCAATAGTTGAGGGCTGTAAATATGCATAAAAGCTACTGGCACTCCCTTCATCCACGTCATATGGGCCTACCCATGTAGGGGTTAACACTGCTTAATACAGCACTACTATTTGTAGAATGCAACAATACAACAACATATCAAAGAAAATGACACAGATGCACTCCAGGAATTATACATTTATTAGAGGATTATTACACATTTATTTATTGGATTAAAATACTTTTTGAAGGCTCTCTCATTTATTTTATATAACAGTTCATGCAGAATAATTACTAACCTGCCTGATGACGCAGCCTTTGCAGCCTATTTTCATGGTCTTGCTGATTCATAGCCCGGACACCTGCAGCTGGGAAGTAAATGCAGTGATATTGAGACATACCTATCCATAATAGAGACAAGCATAGCAATTCTTAACTACTTAATACAATGGCTACTTACTCAGTACTGGGGCATTAGGCATCGCATGGGATTCCTGGATCCACTGGTCCAGTTGATCCTCCTTACATCGCTTCAGGTCAGAATAATGGTGCCTGACCTGCTCACCAGTCTGAGGAACACCAGTGGCAGTGGTGAGATCATGAGCAAGACTGTTCCAGGCCTCCATTTTATATTGGGTACCCTGGTACTGGCCCCACAGGAGTCTTTCCTCATGATTGTGGACAAGGAGCCAAACCATTACTTTGGACTCCTCAATGCCCCAGCATTGCACTCTAAATCGAGTGCCTTCTCCAACACCGGTTATGCTGACTGCTGAAGGGAGCTACAACCAGCTATAGCAAGTATTCCCACCTGTGGAGCTTAAATATGCCTCATTTCCCACACTTATTTGTGATTGGCTACTTTTGAAAAAACTTAGCAGTAGTAACACCTGCTTAGCTGATGTTGGCAATGTTTAATATTCCTTTGATAGATATGTGTCTGTTGAAAGTGCATGGTTATGAAATGCTGTGATGGCTTGGTGGTTACTTACTGTGACTATAGTGCACAGTATCCTGATTTTGAGCCCTGTCACTGCTTTTTATTTTCCTACTGGGCAGACCTGACTGGTTAAGGTACAGTAAAGGAGGTGTGGCTGTGTTTAGCCAACTTTGCTCAACTTTGCCCGACTTTGCCCAACGTTGCTCGACATTAATCGACGTTGCTCGACATTGCTCAACATTGCCCGACGTTGCTCTGGTTAGTGCAGTGTGCAGCTACACGCAAATAAGTTGTGGTTGCGTTGGTTGGTGCGATGCGCAGCTAAGCGCAAAGACATTGCGCTAGTTAATGCTGTGTGCAGCTATGAGCAATTTAAATATGCTCAATACTGGTAAAATGTGCTTAGCAGTACTTTATATTGCTTAAAATAAGGTATATATTGCTTAAAATAAGGTACTCATGACTCAGAATGCATAACCATTTCACCTTCATATGTATATAATTTGTTCACTACTACATTTAACATATCAATGCTTTTTACAAAATTTATACATAAAAAATGTCAGGAAATATTTTTGTATAAAGATTTCCAACAGAAAATGGAACCTGCAGTAGTGGGACTCGAACCGGGAATGTCTCCTCTTTGTGCGAAGGCTCTAACCACTACGCTATCGCTATTTTTCTTAATTTGCATATATTTTTCTTATTGTCCTCTTCGGGGTCTAAGCTGCTAACTGTAGCTAAGCAATGGGCAGACCCACGCAAACATGTGCAAATACGGGCAGCTGTATCGGAAATAAAACAAAAAAAATTATTTTACTTTTTAAATTTGTACGTGGTTTAACATATGGGTGAGTGTAGTGTTACAATGTACACATATGAGCAGACTCTCTCATATAACTCGACATTTCTCGAGTTTCTTCATTGCAGGAGCGTGGATTTTTGGACTGATAGGCAGTCTGACATGGCCCCTACACTTGTCCATGCTCCATGTAAGCTTTTGAGTTGAGCCAGCGCACCTTCATTAATATGCATGGCGCGCTGCCGTCATACTCTTAGACTGGCGCTTCCGTGTAAGACTAATCTAGTCTTACACGGAAGATTAGTAAATCCGGGGGAATGAGTTAATACTTTCAAGGCTCCAGTACTTTTTTCCCTGTCACTAGTAATACAAAGAATAATAAGTGGATCTACGTGATCACAACTAACTTGTTATGTGTTTTCAACATGTGCATCAAGAGTCACCATGAATTATTTGACATTCATGTCTCAAACACATAACAGATTGGTTTTGAGCAAAGACTCAATCATAATCCTCTAGCAACTGATACAAAAAGAAACTAAAAAAGGGCAGTTTGTGGCTGAGTGGTAAGATCTCTTTCTTGTAGCTTTAGAGTCCTAGGATCTGTTCTGATGTTCGCTCATTGTCTGGGTGGATTCTGCATGTTCTCCCAGTGTCTGCATAGGTTTTTCTCCAAGTGATGTGGTTTCTGCCTACCTTTCAGAAACATGATTACCACTTGCTACACTAAACTGCCCATATATACATTGTATTTACGTTTCCCTTTATGGTGCAGATAATGACTGAAAAGGTATCTAAGAAAGCCAATTTACTTACATGGTTACAGATAAATAAATTAAATGGAAAACAGCAACTGGTTGTCTACAATGTACTTCCTAAAAGGAAAGACAAACCGGAGAAATAACCAAAAACCAAACAAATAAAATAAACAAATGACAACTGCGGAATACTATTGAACAAATTTTACTTAAACGCATTTTATTCAGTCAGTCACTTGAACTTCTTCAGATACAGATTAAACTTACTAACACTGTTTAAATATCCCTGTTAAAACATCACATGATCACCACCTATCATCTTAAAGGTACAAAACAGACATGAAAAAATAAGAAAATATTATAAAAATATATATAAAATTTCTCAAAAACAAGCATATGCATTTTACATTTTATTCACATAACGGCATAAAATTTTACTCACACATATGCACATATACTCATATGTATGTATATATATATATATATATATATATATATATATATATATATATATAAATATATATATTTAAACAAGCATGCTTATAAACACAAATATCCAAAGGCAAAAAAAATCTGTCTAAGTTTTTTAACTTAAGCAAGCAACTGATAGAACATAGGTCATTTAATCCTGGTTAACTGTAAGCATTAAGATGTAACTGCCAGAATAATTCTAGTTTATCTAACTTTAAACTCAGAGGACCACCCCTTATATCATGGGCTACTTGGTCTATCACTCTAAATGTAAAGGAATGATCGTGATTACCAACTATATGTCTAGCTAAAGCATTATCTAATTTCTTCTTCTTAATACTATAAAGGTGGTCATACACCCTTTCCTTTCCCTAAGTCTACATTCGGTCTTGCCATGTAGTAACTAGTGCATCTTTGGCACTTTGCTAGATACATGACCATCTTAGAATTGCAATTAAATTTCTGCATGGTATTATACCTCTGATTGTTTATGACATACCCCTTCCCTATCTCCATATATTTGCAGCAGGGGCAGTTTCCACACTTATCATTTGTTTATTTTATTTTATTTATTTTATTTTATTTACTTCCTAAAAGGAATATAGTACTTCACTTTGTAGAAGTCATTTACCCATGAAGATAATTTGATGAAAGATTTTTTTTTTAATTGCTAAGAGACAATGGGAAATGTGCTACTTGATTGACTGTGATGCAAATGAATTAAAATAGAAGAAGGATTGTGTTGGTTGTTGACAGAAAACAGTGGAATACAGAGGCAATAACTTTTATTGGACCAAATCAGGTGTCTAGCTTTCATAACTTTCAGACTGGGTGAGCCCTTTATCAGGTGTGAAGTTATGTCTGTTAGATACAGTGGTTTTAAACCTACTTTTGCCTAGTAAAGGAGACCTTATTATATTATTTGCTTTCCACTTGATAAAAGAGGCTTTAAAAAGTTGGTGAGGAAAAAAGATATTTCTGTACATCTTGGACATTTAGACCTATGACAGAGACTACTGAGAGAGATAAATATATATATATATATATATATATATATATATATATATATATATACAGAGAGAGAGAGAGAGAGGGAGGGAGAGAGAGTGCTGAGTGTGGAAAAGGAGTATGTGTGTGAGACAGGGGGTGTGCATATGCTGGTGTGTGTGTGTGTGTGTGTGTGTGTGTGTGTGTGTGTGTGTGTGTGTGTGTGTGTGTGTGTGTGTGTGTGTGTGTGTGTGTGTGTGTGTGTGTGTGTGTGTGTGTGTGTGTGTGTGTGTGTGTGTGTGTGTGTGTGTGTGTGTGTAAAAAGTAATAAACAACTAGTGCTTTATCTGAGTTTAGAGGTTTAGCATATGTATGCATGTATTCGTCTTGTGTTATCAACATTAATATTTTCTTGACAGTTCTGAAGAGTAGCTGTATTACACACACCACCTTCTTAATATGGCTTACAGACTTTAAAGGTTATGGTTACTTTTCTAATCTAAGATAACATGAAGACGTGGTGAGTACAGAGAGGGATGATGGAGATGGAGGCGAGAATTATGCTGATTAGGTAATTCAGTATGGTGGCAAGTGCTCTGTATGTCAAACGAAAAGTTCTGTACTGAAAGCATGAGGCCTAATACTACAAGTCCCAACCGTCTGAAAATTAAAGAGCAAATTTCAAAAAAAAAAAAAAAAAAAGCTGCAAAACCTTCTAACTTTATGTTATGCATGATTTTGCGGGGTGGGGTGGGGCATTCATACATCTCCTGACATGGAAGGCAATGATACTACCCAACTGTTTCTTATGCACACACATACACACACACACACACACACACACACACACACACACACACACACACATATATATATATATATATATATATATATATATATATATATATAGATATATATCTATATATATATAAATATGTGTGGATATCTATATATATATATATATATATATATATATATATATATATATATATATGTAGATCCACTTCTAAATCTTGAAAGCTCATAATCTTGAAATTCAAAATACTGAAGCCAAAAACTTGAAAGTTCAAAATACTGAAAACTCAAAATACTGAATTTCATAATATCGGAAAAAACTGCACCATACTAACACTTACTATACTCCAGCAGAAGTACGGAGAGAAACAAATAACAGACAAAGCATATTAGTTAACTCCGAGATTGCACTTTAATACACTAAGATGAGTTATGTTGTTGTATAGCAAATTAAAAGGGAACATAGCTAAGGTTATAACAGGCAGTCATGAAGCACATAATGGTATGTTTGACATTTTCTTCTGTGGAGTGCGATCTTAAAGTTGATATATGTAAGTAGCAGTGGGTGTGGTGGGTGCAGCCCCCCACATGGTGAGGGCATGGGGGGCTTGCCTCCCCCGCTTATAGTTGGAGAAGAGTAATATGTTTTGTTATGTAGTTGTGTTGGAATATTGTAATTGTTGGTGTACTTTGTTTTTTCAATATTGTGAAATTTAGTATTTCGAGTTTTCAGGATTTTGAACTTTCAGGATTTTGGCTACAGTATCTTGAATTTCAAGATTATGAGCTTTCAATATTTGGAAGCGGACCCATATACATATATATATATATATATATATATATACATATATATATATATATATATATATATATATATATATATATAGAGAGAGAGAGAGAAAGAGAGAGAGAGATGTACGAGTATTAGAGGTGCTACACTAAGAAACGTCAGTCATGGAATCATTACACTTTTCCTCTGTCACACTTTACTGCCCCCAGAGTTCAACAATCACACATAATGAACAGTGGCTTCTTTCTTTACTCTGGCAGTTAGTGCAGATGATTAAGGCTATGAGCTGGTAAAGAGCTACTTCATGTGGCAAATCATTTCATTCCCTCATCTTTTACATTCATTTGTTTACTGTATGACTTTGAACAAGTAACGTAACCTGACACTGTTATGGGACAACTAGAAATTTGGGCTAGGCTCCACATTGTTCTTCTGGACAGCATGCCTGGTAACAACTTAGCAACCTAAAGCCTTTAACTAGTTTCATGTTTCTTTATAAATCTTACAAAAATCTATAAAGTAGAATTTAAAAGGTGGCGGAAGGAAGAAAGGAAAGAAGGAAGATGCCTGCTTGGGGGAGGAGGGGGGCTGGCTTTTTTTAGGTCTCTCCCGTACCTTCAGATTAATAGATGTAGGATACCTTTTGTTTATCTGGAGGATCAGACTTGAAGAAAATGCAGAATTATATCACATTTTAATATTTTAATTCATTTTTATTTACAGTTGCTGTTCCTTTGAGTGGAGCCAATTGCCCTCCAGGCCACATCAGTCATTTAAATGGAAGTTGCACAGGTAAGACCATATTAAGATATTAGCTTGCTTTCAGCAAACTCATAGTAACATGCATTTGTCTTAGCATGTTTAAACAGAATGCCTAGAAGGAAACAATTTTAGCTGGCCTTGTAAATGATGTAGGTCCCTTTCTTTTATTCAGTAATGGTTTTAATCCTCAATGCTTTTAGACTTTGCACTAAATATAAGGCCATCTGTGTCTTAAATAATGTCAGCTATTGCTGTTAACATAATCATTCATAGTGTGCACAAGTGGACACGGTTATCTGAGGGTGTTGCTGAGCTCAAACTCCCACAAAGTGAGGCATTTTGTACATTCTGAATAGCAAAACATTTTGCAGTTCAAACTAAGTTGAATCAATGATCTGATGTCAATTTTCATTCTGTCCTCAACATATGGGTTCAGTTCAAGCCCTTGGAACAGACTTGGCTGCTATCAGAGCTAGTGGTAACCAAAAAAATCTCAAACTTATCCCTTACCCATAATGCACCTATCCCAGTAACTTCAGATCTCATTTGCCACTTTTGGTGTCAGATGTAATGTCAATTGCTCTCGAGCAGATAAGTAATTTCTTTATATTTTTTCAACTCTAACTCTGACTTTAACTCTTAATCCCTGTACATATACCCTACTTTTCACTTTATCTGATAAATCCCTTACCTGTTTTATGCTTGTAGTACATTCATTCTTGGACTTTGCTTTCCCCTTTCCCTTTCCATACATTTTGGGTGCTCTCAATATCACTGTTGATATTTGTCCTCTACACTCCATGTAGTCTTCTTATCATCATTGATACAACCTTTTCAAATTTGTAAAAAAAAAACTTTGCTGTAGTGTTCTCTTTTTTTCTATCAGTGTGTGTGTGTGTGTGTGTGTGTGTGTGTGTGTGTGTGTGTGTGTGTGTGTGTGTGTGTGTGTGTGTGTGTGTGTGTATGTGTGTGTGTGTGTGTGTAAAAAGTAATCAACAACTAGTGCTTTATCTGAGTTTAGAGGTTTAGCATATGTATGCATGTATTTATCTTGTGTTATCAACATTAATCTTTTCTTGGCAGCTCTGAAGAGTAGCTGTATTACACACACCACTTTCTTAATATGGCTTACAGACTTTAAAGCTTATGGTTACTTTTGTAATCTAAGATAACATGAAGACGTGGTGAGTACAGAGAATGATGATGGAGATGGAGGTGAGAATTATGCTGATTAGGTAATTCAGTATGGTGGCAAGTGCTCTGTATGTCAAACGAAAAGTTCTGTACTGAAAGCATGAGGCCTAATGCTACAAGTCCCAACCGTTTGAAAATTAAAGAGCAAATTTAAAAAAAAAAAAAAAGACAAGCTGCAAAACCTTCTAACTTTCTGTTATGCATGATTTTGCAGGGAGGGGGCTTTCATACATCTCCTGACATGGAAGACTATGATAATACCCAAATGCTACTTATACATACACATACACACACACACACACACACACACACATATATATATATATATATCTATATATATATATATATATCTATATATAAATATATATATGAATATGTGTGATATATATATATATATATATATATATATATATATATATATATATATATATATATAGATAGATATATATATATATATATATATATATATATATATATATATATATATATATATATATATATATATATATATATATATATACATATATGGATCCACTTCTAAATCTTGAAAGCTCATAATCTTGAAATTCAAAACACTGAAGCCAAAATCTTGAAAGTTCAAAATACTGAAAACTTAAAATACTGAATTTCATAATATCAAAAAACAAACTACAGGATACTAACACTTACTATACTCCAGCAGAAGTACATAGAGAAACAAATAAAAGACAAAGCATATTAGTTTTACATAGCTATGGAACAAGCCCCCCATGAAGACCCCGCGTATGCTAGGTGCCCCCACACCCCCTGCTACTTAAATATATCAACTCCAAGATTGCACTTTAATACACTAAGATGAGTTATGTTGTTGTATAGCAAATTAAAAGGGAACATGGCTAAGGTTATAAAAGGCAGTCATGAAGCATGTAATGGTATGTTTGCCATTTTCTTCTGTGGAGTGCGATCTTAAAGTTGATATATTTAAGTAGCAGGGGGTGTGGTGGGTGCAGCCCCCCACGTGGTGGGTGCATGGGGGGTTGCCCCCCTGCTTATAGTTGGAGAAGAGTAATATGTTTTGTTATGCAGTTGTGTTGGAATATTGTAAGTGTTGGTGTACTTTGTTTTTTCAATATTATGAAATTCAGTATTTTGAGTTTTCAGGATTTTGAACTTTCAGGATTTTGGCTACAGTATTTTGAATTTCAAGATTATGAGCTTTCAAGATTTAGAAGCGGACCTACATATATATATATATATATATATATATATATATATATATATATATATATATATATATATATATATATATATATATATATATAGAGAGAGAGAGAGAGAGAGAGAGAGACGTACAAGTAGTATAGGTACTACACTAAGAAACGTCAATCATGGAATCAGTACACATTTCCCCTGTCCACACTTTACTGCCCTCAGAGTTCAACAATCACACATAATGAACAGTGGCTTCTTTCTTTACTCTGGCAGTTAGTGCAGATGATTAAGGCTATGAGCTGGTAAGGAGCTACTTCATGTGACAAATCATTTCATTCCCTCAGCTTTTACATTCATTTGTTTACTGTATGACTTTGAACAAGTAACGTAACCTGACACTGTTATGGGACAACTGGAAATTTGGGCTAGGCTCCTCATTGTTCTTCTGGACAGCATGCCTGGTAACAACTTAGCAACCTAAAGACTTTAACTAGTTTCATGTTTCTTTATAAATCTTACAAAAGTCTATAAAGTAGAATTTAAAAGGTGGCGGAAGGAAGAAAGGAAAGAAGGAAGATGCCTGCTTGGGGGAGGAGGGGGTGTTGGCTTTTTTAGGTCTCTCCCGTACCTTCAGATTAATAGATGTAGGATAACTTTTGTTTATCTGGAGGATCAGACTTGAAGAAAATGCAGAATTATATCACTGGCAAGACATTCAGTAAAGTACATTTTGATCTAACATTTTAATATTTTAATTCATTTTTATTTACAGTTGGTGTTCCTTTGAGTGGAGCCAATTGCCCTCCAGGCCATATCGCTCAAACAGATGGAAGTTGCATAGGTAAGACCATATTAAGACATTAGCTTGCTTTCAGCAAAGTCATAGTAACATGCATTTGTCTTAGCATGTTTAAACAGAATGCCTAGAAGGAAACAATTTTAGCTGGCCTTGTAAATGATGTAGGTCCCTTTCTTTTGTTCAGTAATGGTTTTAATCCTCAATGCTTTCAGACTTTGCACTAAATATAAGGCCATCTGTGTCTTAAATAATGTCAGCTATTGCTGTTAACATAATCATTCATAGTGTGCACAGGTGGACAGGGTTATCTGAGGGTGTTGCTGAGCTCAAACTCCCACAAAGTGAGGCATTTTGTACATTCTGAATAGCAAAACATTTTGCAGTTCAAACTAAGTTGAATCAATGATCTGATGTTGTCAATTTTCATTCTGTCCTCAACCTATGGGTTCAGTTCTGACCCTTGGAACAGACTCAGCTGCTATCAGAGCTAGTGGTAACCAAAAAACTCTCAAGCTTATCCCTTACCCATAATGCACCTATCCCAGTAACTTCAGATCTCATTTGCCGCTTTTGGTGTCAGATGTGATGTCAATTGCTCTCGAGCAGATAAGTAATTTCTTTATATTTTTTCAACTCTAACTCTAACTTTAACTCTTAATCCCTATACATATACCCTACTTTTCACTTTATCTGATAAATCCCTTACCTGTTTTATGCTTGTAGTACATTCATTCTTGGACTTTGCTTTCCCCTTTCCCTTTCCATACATTTTGGGTACTCTCAATATCATTGTTGATATTTGTCCTCTACACTCCATGTAGTCTTCTTATCATCATTGATATAACCTTTTCAAATTTGTAAAAAAAAAAAAAAACTTTGCTGTAGTGTCCTCTTTTTTTCTATCAGTGTGTGTGTGTGTGTGTGTGTGTGTGTGTGTGTGTGTGTGTGTGTGTGTGTGTGGAAATATGGTGGAAAAAGAGAAAGCTCCTGCTGGATTTAAGCGTAGTCAGAAATGTGGCCATAAAATACCCTTTTCTGACATGCATTCTTTATGCGTTTATTGTTTGGGCCCTCTCCATCTTCAGAAGGACTGCCCGATTTGTCACTCATTCAGTCATAGGGCTCTTGTCAAGCGGAAAAATAAACTTATCTCGAAAGGCCTGCTTCTGTCTTCCTTCAGCAAGGCATTATCTGGAGCCACTTCAGCTAAAGATAAATCATAACAAATATGGCTTTTGTATCCCATCTTCTTCATCTTCCAAAGCCAATGAGAAGATGAAGAAAATAAGTTTGTCAGTACTGATATCTCTATCAGGTCCAAGTCCAAACAGACAAAAATCTTCATTTCCATTGTCTCCTTCAGAACTGATAAGGAAAAAGTCACATCCTTCCGTTACTACTGTTCTCTCAGAACTGATGGTTAACAAGGCCTTACTGTCGGATCTGACTAGTTCTTTGAAGCCTAGCACTTGGTCTCTCGAATTCTATTCATAGCCAGATAATCTTTGCTCTTCTTCACCTGTCCGACTTAGTCTTTTGGCCTCCCAAGCTGAGGTGCGGTGATTCATGACTGGGACAAAGCAGAAATTCCTGAGACTCAAAGAGCAGATTAAGTTATTTCTTACATTTAAGCAGCAAAAGCACAAAAAAACCTTTAAATAATAACAAACGCACATTACACAGACCACACAAAATAATGCTGCTGGTGTCTGTCTTATACGTTGTCTTATCGTTCTTCTTCGAAATGAAGTAACCACATCAGTTCTCCCTATATATATATATAATTTTAGTAATTTAGTTTAAAGTCATCCATCCATCCATCCATTTTAAATAATAAATAATGTCAAAACAGCATAAAAAGACAGACTTGTAAATATAAAAAATCAATAAGTATAAAGTCAGTCACACAAATAAATATACATATAAATGTTATATAAAAAAAAACTACAAATAAATTATGTTAAGTAACATGTACAAATGTTAAAAATTGTATGTGTAACTTAAAACGTTTGTATAAACTCCTAAATTATAATGAATGAAAATCTTTGGCACAGAGACCACCTTCTTTGTGTTTAATTATTTCTTACATTTATTTCATTGAATTGCACTTCTTAATGCTTATAATTGTGCTATACAGCTAATCTGCTACATTTTGCATGGTTATAGTTTTTCTTACTGTTTCACTGCATTTGTGTACTGTTTTATACTATTTTAACTGTTTTTTTTTTCATTTCTAGATAGTGTTTCATTATTGTAATTGTAGTTTTACTGAATTACTTAACTGTAAACTGTTTTTTCATACTGAGAGTTGTATTTTCTGTTTGTGAGTGCTCTATCTGTGCTTTTCTGTGCATTTGTTGTGACGTTTCTGTGTTCTGGTCAGGTAGCATAGTCTAGAGAGAGGCCTGCTGTTTGTTTGTTCTGATTTTCTGCCAAGGAGTGTATCATATAACGGATTTGTTTGCAGTTAAATGCATTCTTTAGAGTCTCCATGCTCCTTTACCTGTTTAAAACTTTCATTCACTGGCTCACTGCTCTTTTCTTGCTGTGATAAACATTTCTGTAGTGTTTTCTATCTAAAATAGAGTAGCTAGTAGCTGTAATAGTGTTCATTACTGTAACTGCATTTTTACTGATTTACGAAACTGTAAACTGTTTCTTTCTTCATACTGAGAGTTGTATTTTCTGTTTGTGAGTTCTCTACCTGTGCTTTTCTGTGCATATACTGTGAGGTTTCTGTGTTCTAATCAGGTAGCACAGTCTGGATAGAGGCCTGCTGTTATCCAGGCCTGGTTGTTTTGTTTGTTGAGTTTCCTGTGTTTCTGGCAGCCATCTTCTGCTGATGGTATCTTGTCTTCTCTGTTATTGAGAGTAACAGGGTTGCCTGACCTTCTCTTGCATGAGTGATTGGTTGAAAGAGCAGGGGCTACCAGGACTGGATAGTACTTGGTGGGTTTGCAGTTGCCCAGCCCTACTGTATATTTGATCTGGGAGGTAGCATTGTTAAGCTGTTAGATTCTCAGCTGGGCGTCTTCTGTGTGGAGGAGGATGTGGAATGATGTGAATGGGCATACCTTGAAGGAAGGTTTTGCATCAGGGCCGACAACTCGTAAAAATAAAATCTACTGCCAATCATTAGCAGACCAGAGTTCTGCTGTGGTGACCCCCTAACCAGGAAAAGCCGAAAGACACAACAACACTCCTCCCAGTCTAGTCTAATTAGCTCATTCTACCTAATACAGAGAGAACATTCGAGAAGGCCACCCCACTTAGGTTCTTAACCTTGAATTATCTTCTACATAAAATAATTGCACTTCCTACATCCAAATGTTCCTTCTCTCTCAGATTTCACTCTCTTACCACCATCCTTTTGGACATATAAGTTAGTATATCTTTGTTTTTTTTATATATCAGTTTATTTTATGATTTTATTTAGAGATATGTATTTTTCATGTAACTGATATGTAATTTTTGTGAAATACATTCAAAAGAGGGTGATATATGCTCTGTAGTATTTTGTAATGGAATTGATTTATATATTAAATATCCAAAGGAACAAGATAATGGTGACATCTAGTGGTCATTTTGGAAAATAGGTTTATATGATGTAAGATGGCTCAATGGGCTCATAGCTATGTATTTATTTATATAATAAGGGTTTTCAACATCAAATTTATTATGAGTTAATATGTTTTAATATGTTTTAGTATATATATATATATATATATATATATATATATATATATATATATATATATATGTTTTCTTAATACAAGTTGATATAGGTATTTAATTTGTATTTAAAAGTACTGCCTTTTAAATGTAATGAGGTGGATAGTGATTGGTGTAAATGGATGATGATGTAGGTATATAAATCATGTAGTTTGACTTTGATATACATCTGATGAAGTGTCCAGGTAGGACACTAAAGCCCTTCCAACATTAAAAGCTTTTACTCCCTAGTGGCCGTGGTGTGTTCTCTCTGTATTGTTATACTGGCTTTTGGATTTTTATCAGAGGGACCCTTCATTCTCCGACCATTGTGTGCTGACACTGAATTTTCTTAGTAGCCATAACTTCTGCCAGAAGGATTTCAGAAATTCAAGCTTTGTCTTGTAAACCACCATATATGATTTTTCACAATGATAGGGACGAGCTAAGAACCAACCCCTCTTTTCTACCAAAGGTGGTTTCAGAAGTCAATCTCAATCAAAGTATTAACCTACCAGTTTTCTTCCCCAAATTTACTAATAAAGATGAACATTGCTTACATGTATTAGATGTTCAAAGACAATTATGGTTTTATCTTCACAGAACAAAAGATATCAGAAAATCTGATCAATTATTTATCTCTTACTCAAATACAAAACTAGAAAAACCTATGAGCAAAGTGACATTGTCTAGATGGCTAATAGATTGCATTTCTTTCATCTATAAAAATTGGGGATTGCTTTATCAAAACCTTTGAAAGCACATTCAACTAGATCTGTAGCGACTTCAGCTGTCTTCCATTCTAGAGCCTCCATGGATGATAATTGTGCAGCAGTAACTCGGGCTACTCCACATACTTTCATTACTCATTACAAACTGGATCTGATCTCCAGGGGAAGAGCATTATTCAGGTAAGTGGTGCTCAGGAACATCCTTCATTGAGTCCCCCAGGGTCTAAGGTAGCTGGGAACTCTGTCCCACAGGTTGAGGATAGAAAGAAAATTGACAACATCAGATAAAGAAGTTATGTACTTACCATAACATTCCATCTGTGTTGTCCATTTTCATTCCTTCTCAATCCCCTCCCTCCAACCCCCATACCCTTGGATGTCTAGAGGAACGGGTGACTAACACATCATTATCCTTGATATATGGTATATAATTTTGTATATATATATATATATATATATATATATATATATATATATATATATCCGCAGTGGTGCAACGGTAGCATTGTTGCCTCATAGCAAGAGGTTCTCCCATTCGATTCTCGGCTGGAGCGCCTTCTGTGAGGAGTCTGCATGTCTGCCCACAGTTGAGTGGCATTTGAAAGATATGCGTGAATGGGCATGCCTTTGTTGAAGGTTGGGCATCGAGATGGCACGGCACCTCGGCACCGTGAAAATCTACTGTCAACAATTAGCAGACTGGAGTTCTGCTGTGGTGACCCCTAACCGGGAAAAGCCGAAAGAAGAACAACATAGATGTATATATATATATATATATATATATATATATATATATATATATATATATATATATATATATATATATATATATATATATATATATATATGTTTGAGGGAAGCCTTCTAGCTTGTTTTTTTTTTCTTATAACTAGCCAGTTTTCTAGTTTCAGCACTCAAATCTGTTTCTTTGATCTCAGCACTTGTTCAGATAAAAAAAAAAAAAAAAAATTCATCTGCTTTTACTAAACTTGTGTTTCTACCTACTTCATTTTACTTTTGCATCATCTTAAAAATACTCAGTTGTATTTATTACTGCTTGGTGTAACTCATTCTAAGCCTTTTGGTTTAAACACTTGGGCTTCGGACCAGTTGTTTTGCACTGAGAGGGTTTGTGGTCTGCACTGTTGTGGCAGAACAGGTAGCTTACATCCTTCTAGGTTGGGAACTGCTGACTGAGGGCTCAGTGTCTGTTATTCTAAAAGTGTATTAATTCTGGTTTAAGCACTTGGGCTTTCAGGCCAGTTATTTTACATTAAGAGGGTTCGTGGTCTGCACTCTTGTGGGAGGAGAGGCTGGACTCTGCCCTTCTAAGCTGGGAATTTCTGGTTAAAGGCTTATAGTGCATGCATATCTGAACTGCTTCTTACTGAAGTTGGTGCGCCTTGTTTGCTGTGGCATAGACTGGATTCGGGCCTGCTGGATCTAGCTTTGTTTGTGTAACTTGAGCACTAATCCAGACATTCTCTAAAGTATTCAATTGTATTTATTACTGCTTGGTTGTAACTTGATTAAAGTGTAGCTATCATTCTAAGTCTTTTGGATTAAGCACTTGGGCTTAAGACCAGTTGTTTTACATTAGGAAGGTTTGTGGCAAGCACTGTGGTGGCAGGACAGGTAGCTTTCATCCTTCTAAGTTGGGAACTGCTGATTGAGAGCCCAGTGTTCAAGTGTATTAGTTCTGGTTTAGGCACTTGGGCTTCAGGCCAGTTATTTTACATTAAGAAGGTTTGTGGTCTGCACTCTTGTGGGAGAAGAGGCTGGACTCTGCCCTTCTGAGCTGGGAATTTCTGGTTAAAGGTTTATAGTGCCTGAAAATTTGAACTGTATCTTACTGAAATTGGTACACCTTGTTTGCTCTAGCATAGACTAGATCCAGGCCTGCTGAATCTAGCTTTGTTTATATGCTTGTTGTTTGTTTGCTTGTTATTTCCTGGAAGCTAATTCCACCTAATACGCGGCTTCTCAGCACTTCTGTGGATCACTAGTGATATCTGCATTGCTTACTGTACTTATTTCCTTGTTTCACTTGAAAGAAAGTTACTGTTTGCCGTTTTTGCATTTAGTTACTTGTAACACATTGCACTCAAGTTACCTGGCACTTGCTCACTAAAGCAATTATATGTCAGCACTAAAAATTAAAAGCACTACACCCTCACTCCCCACTGGCCCTTGTTTTCAATTATTAAGGAATTCCCAATATTATTCTAGCATGTCCAAAGGTCAGTTGTCAATCTCCTCTCGGTCCAGCTGGTGAATCTGGGAATCTTGAGGCAATGTTATAACTGCCTCATGTACACAGACAACCCTCTCCTCCTCCCACATAACACAAATACTTGAGAGATGCAGCTATTTAGCCAAACTGGAGGCTGAGCTCTCTCAACTCAGGACTGGCAAGACCAGACAGGAGGAGAAGGCAACTACACACACCACAAAACCAGCCTCACATAATGCTACCACACCACTGAATCAAACACATAAACACACAGAGACATACTCGGAGGCTCTAAGTAAAAATTTACCTAAACAGCAGAGGCCTCCAAAGCAGACAACCAAACAACTGCTACCTCAAGACACCCCACAAGCAACACATAAACCACAAAAGCAGTGTGCAAAGCAGTCACAGCCCTTAAGGCCAAATACAACACCAAACATACTTGTCATAGGTGACTCCATAGTCAGACACACTGACGTCCCACTCACCAGGCTGAACAAGGAGAGGGTCACAGTAAGCTACCTATCGGGTGCTAGAATCCACCACATAACACAAGCACTCGGGTCACTCCACGGCAAGTACAAATATGACACAGTCATTGTCCATGCTGGTGTGAACGACCTGACCTCCCTGGACTACATGAAAAGAGACATAGAGGAGCTCTCTGATTATGTAGCCCAGGCAGGTATGACCCTAACCCTGAGCAGTATCCTTCCTTCACCAAGAATGATGCCACCATATAGAGACAAGATGATCAGCTTTAACAATTGGCTTAATGTCTGGTGTCATTCAAAGGGGATCCAGTGTCTGTCTGCCTGGGATGACATGCTTGACAAGCCACACTGCTTCCGGCTTGCACCTGTCACCCTGGGATTCCAGATATTGGCTAAGGCTCTTGCCACCCCCATAGTGCATTTTTTAGGCAAGGCTCAAATTCTAAACCTACCACCCTAGAAAACAAAAATGGGAAGAAACTGAGGGTAATGCTGCTCAATGCCAGAAGTCTAAATCTCAAAATGCACGACTCGAGGCCCTTCTCAGTATGGAGAACATCGATGTCTGTGCTGTAACTGAAACCTGGTTCAAGGCTCCTGAGAGCACCCCAGCACTATTAGGTTTTACCTCATATCATGCCCGGCCCCAAAACCCGGACCACACCACAAGCGGAGGGGTGTATCCATATTCATAAAGGATACCCACACCTCCAGGTTGGTGGCAATGCACGGAAACCATCCAGGTGCAACTAACCATAGGCAAAACTGCTCTACAAATTGTAGCATGCTACAGGCCACCCTCTCAAACTCAGGAACCCCACACAGCCTTCCTGAAGACACTGGAGGGTATAAATGTATCTCCAAACACCATCATATTGGGTGACTTCAACTACCCAATATAGACTGGGAACATTACTCAAGCCCTAACTTTCTAGCCCAACGGTTCCTGGAGTTCATAAATTCAAATGTCATGGAACAGCTAGTCACTGTTCCCACGAGAGGAGAAAATATACTAGATCTCATTATCACAAACATGGGGACAAAATGCTCCACACCGGAAGTATATCCCTCATTGGTGAGATCTGATCATAAACTAATCTCACTGGAAATCCACATCCGCCCCACCCCAAACAAAAAAGACCACAGCGAAGAACTTCTCTAAAGCAAACTTCACACTACTCAAGACTGGTGTGGTATCCTTCAAGGCCCCTGAGCCAGTGGAAACCACAACTCAAGCTGCGGAAGCCCTTACAAATGCCTTCTATGAACACCTCGAGGACTGCATGGATCAGGCAATCCCAAATAAAACCAAGACTCTTTCCACAAAGGGCAAACGTCCAGTCTGGTGGACCCCAGCCATTAACAAACTTTACAATAAGAGGAGAAAGCTATTACATGATAGAACAAAATCCATAAAAGGGAAGTCACCCCTGATCATTATTAGTAAAAAAATACGAGCTCTCATAAAATCAACTAAGGCCAATTTTGAGAGAAAAATTGCCATGGATTCAAAGGACAATCATAAGGCCTTTTTCAGCTATGTTAGGAACCTGGGTGGAAACTCCCAGATATGCTCAGAATTAGTCCAAAATGATACAAAATCACTGAACCCACAGACATTGCCAACATACTGGCAGACAGGTTCAGTGCAAACTTCACCCCTCTCCCCTAAAGGAGAGATAACTATCCCAGCGGAGTGTAGCCTCCCAGACATCTCAAATGCGCAGGTGAAAGCTGCTCTCTCTAAAGCTAAAAACACAGCATCAATGGGACCGGATGGTGTCCCCGGCTGTGTGCTACATGAGCTAAATGAGGAAGTAAACCATAAGGCAGCTGTTTAATCTCAGCCTTACCACAGGATACGTGCCCAAGGAGTGGCGTACGGCAACTGTGGTCCCACTCCACAAAGGCGGTGCCTCAACGGACCCTGGTAATTACCGCCCCATAAGCTTAACAAGTCTAGTCTGCAAAGCTATGGAGAGGATCATAATGGAACTCATAAACGAAGATATAGGGGACTTGCAGACATTGGACCCGACCCAGTTTTCAAGGGAAGATCATGCCTTTTGAACTTGGTCGACTTCTTCGAAACAGTCACCAAGGCCATTGATGAGGGAAAGGCAGTCCATACAGCCTACCTTGACCTTGCAAAGGCTTTCGACACAATACCCCACTCGGGTATTGTAGAAAAACTTACCAGCTTAAATGTAAACCCATATGTCACAAGATGGGTTGCAAACTGGCTTAAGGACAGAACCCACAGGGTTAGAGTTGCTGGCGCTATGTCAAACTCCAAGCCGGTCACAAGTGTTGTCCTACAGGGCTCGGTCCTTGGCCCCCTATTGTTCGGCATCTACTTCTCAGAAGTACAGGCCAACATGGGAGGACTTTGGCTGACAAAGTTTGCAGACGACTGCAAACTGGGCGCCATAGTGGAAAGTGCATTGGACACGGATATCCTTCAGAAGGGACTCACGGAAACAGATAGCTGGTGCCAGAGCCATGGCCTGAAGTTAAACACCAAAAAATGTATAGCCATACCCTTCGGGAAAAACAAGGTAACCCCAAGCTACCATATAGGTGGCAATCCACTAAGCACAGAAGAGGTTATCAGGGACCTGGGGACCCAGGTTGACAGTGGCTTTTCTTTTGACACTCACGGTTGCTAAAGTGGTTAGAAAGACCTTCTACATTGCCCACCTGATCATGAAGGGATTCACTTCCAGATCTAGTGAGGTCATTGTTGCCCTGTACTCTTCACTTATCAGACCAATGATCGAGTACAATGCCCCATTCGGGATGTATCTCACCCGACATCTGCAGCAATTGGAGAGACCCCGAAAGTTCCTCACCAAAAGGATAAAGGGACTCCAAAATCTGTCATATGCTGCCAGATTGAAGAAACTCCAGCTCTATTCAGTCGCATACCGTCTGCTCAGAGGTGACATGTGCCTGACATACAAGGCCATGTCCAACCCGGAATTAATGGACATGCTCCACCTCAAAAAATCCAAATCCACCAAAACCACTAGAGCAAGCGACTTAAACCTTAGCACGGATATAAATAGGATGTGCTGGAGGGATAGATTTATCACTCAGAGACTCCCTATGCTGTGGAATAGAGTCCCGGTCCATGTGAGGCAGAGCACCTCGCTGGCTCTGTTCAAGAGAAATCTTGACCTGTGGACAGGAGATCGTAGGTTTACCCGAATCATCTCTGTGTCACTGCTGGACAGAGGCACAACAAACTAATGGGCACAGTATTTTTATATAAGAAGCCACAAAATTTGGGCTAGGCTTATAAATGCCTTAGGGCAGATAGCCTAGTATAAACCTATGAACCTATGAACCTATATATATATATATATATATATATATATATATATATATATATATATATATATATATATATATATATATATATATATATATATGTATATATATATATATATATATATATATATATATATATATATGGGTCCATATCAGATGTACAAAAGAGCAGGTAAATGAATACCACATGACAGAGACGACTTCGCTGACAGGATGAATCTCCAACAACGGTAAGTCAATGTATTACGGAATGGAATACATTCCTGTGTCCATAATACACTTGAAAACCACATTAAAACATGGATAGCAGAGGGGCAAGCCCCCAGTGGGAGGTTGCTCCCCTTATACCCCCATACTTAAATATACCATCTCTGAGATCGCACTACAGTGAGAGAATGGGACTAACTCCCAGTCTGCACTACTTACCACTGTCGGGGATTTGTCCTGTTGGCGAAGTCATTGACATGGACCCATATACATATATATATATATATATATATATATATATATATATATATATATATATATATATATATATATATGTGTGTGTGTGTGTGTGTGTGTGTGTGTGTGTGTGTGTGTGTGTGTATATATATATGAATACATATACCCTGTACTGCTGCTAACATTATTATTTATGAATATGTGTCCCTATATAGTTTCTAACATTATAATGCAATAATCCATTCACAGAGATAACATTTGTTATGTTTCTACAGTGCTTACAACAAGTTATTACTTCAGCTTGTGGAGCGTACTGGTACAGCTGTATTAAATTATGGTATGTAATTGCAACATTCTTGTTCTTGGCTTATATTAATATAGTAAAGCCAGATCCCTGGTCAGAAAGATAATGCCCTTACTGTGATCAAGGCAACCAAAATGTGATTATCAGGTCATATGCCTGTAGGAGATTGTAGGGGACAGTGAAGGAAGGATGAAGTTATGCCCACTTACCCTTCCCAGGAGGGATGGACAGGGGTGATGTGATGGTAGCAGAGCATGTGGGACAGTGGGGTACTTGCTGTCTCATTCAAGAAGGAGCCACTCCTAGTAACCATGCCTCACTGCTCCTGTCAACCTCCAGTAGTAATGTCTGTACATGGGGTGGGCCCTAGAAATTTAACTCTGAGTGGCCTGACCACCATTGCCACTGTTCATGTCTTTCTAGAGCCTTTAGTTCACCAATGTCTTGCAGGCTGTCAACCTGCCCAGCAGAGTTAAAACCAGACCTGGTGTAGTCAGAGGGAATATCTCATGCAATATACCTCATTGCCTGGGGGTCATAGAGCTCTTAAATAAATAAAGAAATAATAAAACTTAGAAAGAAAAATATAACAAAAAATGTATATACTCAGATAACAAGGGTATTAATTTAGAGTCTTCACCAATAATGCTGAGTGATAAAGCCCTGACTAAGGACCAGGTGTCCTGAGTTTGCCACTTGCTTTAGACATCATGGTGGAGGAGAGAATGAAGGAGTCTTGGCCTGCTGTCATCTTCTTAAGGAGAAGGAGGGTAAATTCATGCTCATTGATTTCCTGGAGGGTAATCCTGTATGGGACTGGGTGGGGTGTCTGCAGGAATTGCTTGTGGAGACAGGGATATCCCTCACTGCAAGCTATTGCATGCCTTACCTAATAGCTGACATGAATGCATGTGAAGTTAAGACTTTGAGTCCTAGTACCAGTTTTCAGAAATGTAGGCACCATCTACAGTATAACAGCAGTCCTTGCTTTAAAAAATCCTTGCTGGTGGGACTTAGTTCAGGTCCTGGTCTCACTAAGCATTTCCTAGACTGGTAAGAGAAAAATACAGGACTTTTTCTCAGTATATATAGCACATTACCAAATATTGATGTGCTGCCTGTTCTGGGCTCCCCGCCTGACAAGGGAGAGAGTTGGGATTGGTCCCAGTAAATGATGGGCACTAGAGATGGATGGTGCTATGTGACAGTGGCATGGACTGAAATCAGTGGTGACCCTACTTGCCAATAAAAGGAGGGTGACAGGTGCAATCCAGGAGATGGAAGAAGGTATCTCAGTAGTTAAAAAAAACTATATATATATATATATATATATATATATATATATATATATATATATATATATATATTGATTTAGAAATATTCTAATAGGTCTGCAGGTTCAATAAACATGTATGATCTGCGCCCATGATTAACAACATGTACACATGCTATAAGCAAAGAGAAACTCTACAGCAGAATGAATACTGAAGGCTTATACAACATGAAATCCAGTTTAGAAGCAAACTATATTAGCTTGTTTGCATCACACACACACACACACACACACACACACACACACACACACACACACACACACACACACACACACACACACACACACACACACACACTACACATACCTCACAACTTCCTAGAACAAGAAATCTGGACACGGCCATAAATAAAAGTGGACAAAGGCCCAAAAATAGGGACAATTTTTAAATATTGCTCTTACAAACTTAGAAAATTGATAGAATAACAGGTTTTGCCTTAACATGAATTTTCGGAAGGGTATAAAGTCTGAAACTCTAATGTCTATCATTATTTTCTAACTTCAGTCTTTAATGATTTGCAATTTATTTGCCAGAAAACCACAAATTTATGAATAACAGACCAAAAATATGAGACAAAAAGCTGAGCAATCTGCAAAAATCTGTAAAGTTGAGAGATAGTGTGCTACATATAGTTGTTATATTGGAGTCCTTCACAATTACACATGTAAAATCACAATGTATAAAAATTTTGAAAAAGAGTTTTTTTAAGCTGTTTCTTCTCTCTTACTCCAGACTGCAGTGACCCTCTGTTTTAAGCCAGGTGGTTTGGTGGTGAAGTCGCTCACAAGGATGGGGGAATTACAATCAAAAGAATGTGCATATTTTAATTTTGAAGCTGCATGATTTTTATTCAGATGGTGCTGTAGTAAGCCCGCAGCAGAGTTAGTTTGCCATTTGATTCTGATTCTCAGTTTAGATCTTCTGTGGTGGCATGTGTGAAATGGGCAATCTTTTTTGAAGTTGTTGTTGTTACTCCCGGCAAGCCAGTACGTAAAAATCTACTGCCAATCATTAGTGTACCGGAGTTCCGCTGTGGCGACCTCTAATCGGGAAAAAGCCGAAAGACACAAAATAACATTTACTTCGATTAGAGTATGCAACTTCAAGATAAAGGTAGAATATTTGTATAAACTGTTAGACAGTCAGTTTTGTCAACTAGTTGTCAAAAGTTGATGCATTCCTTCTGCTTTATGAGAAACTGTCTTATAAATGTGTTTGAGTGCCACAGATTTTAAGTGTTTATGTGTGTAATAATATGATTATTTCAAGCTCTGATTGCAAGTCTTAAACAGAATATTGTGTTCATTTATAGAAACATCACTCCTTAGGTACTTAGTGAAGCTTAATTTTAAGTATACAATGGTATAACTCTGTTTAATGTGAGTGCAAAGGACTAACCAGGCTCTCAGTGCTAGGTTACAGAAGCTACCACTACCCTTTAGTTACTTGGTTGCTGGTGTTAAATATAAAACGTGTTCATTCTCACTACATCACAGATGGTATTGGGGCTGACAAATGCTTACTTTGCATATATATGTATGTCAGAATCTAAATTCTTTGAATACTTACCAAAGACTAAAAGTAATACTCCCATCAGAACACATAACATACCAGGGTTCCTTTTCATCTGTACCAAATATGCACTATCTGAGTCTGCACTTTAACTGTTCAGCCTCAGCTTGTCCACAAGGATGATTGGTGCCTGATGCTTACAGAACAGCCATTATGACTCACCTACACAATTGTGGCCCTTCTACTACCTGGATAATTGTGGGCCCATCATTCTCTCCAGCCTTATATGGAACATGTTATAGCAGAACTAATTTACAAGGGATATCTGCAACTTAACTTATATACACCCCCAATCATTCATTGTTATTAAGGGCAGATCCTGTTTCTTGAACCTAGTATGTTTCTTTGAAATGGTTACAGAGGCTGTGGGTAGTGGTCACTCACTGGAAGCTGCATATCTTAACCAGGTCAAGGCTTTTGGCACTAACCACCACACTGCTTAATGTGACCCCTATGTTCTTTGTTTGATTACAATCTATCCAACAGATTCCAAGGTGTGAAAATTGTGGGTACTCTCTCTGAATGTAAAATTATAACTAGTGGGATACCAAAGTGGTTAGTGTTGAGTCTTCTACTGCTTGGTGTTTGTTTTGTTAATATCTGGGCCTATGTCTGATAACTGTGTTTGAGAAAGATTTAGTGTCTGCAAGCTGGGCACTGTTATGTGCTCATCCACTAATGTTAAATATCTCTAACCTACTGTACTGAAAACAGTCTTCAGCTAAATGCAAAAAAGTGCTACATAGTGTATACTCCTATCTATCTAGCTAATACTTTTTAAATTGCAGTTCTGTTCACTTAGACACATTCATAAGAGACATTGGTACTTATGCATATAAATCTCTCTATCTCATTTAATCATCATCTTTTCACCATCACCAGGAAATCCTTACATCTGACCCAAGTAATTTTAAAATAAATAACCACAAGAACCAAAGAAGCCATTCTACCACTGCACCTTTCCTTTATTAGACTCATTATCAAATATAGTACTGTCTTTATTATGCATAAATCCCAACATACGGTTTAATTAGAAAGACCTCAACAATGTCTGGTCAAGAAACTTCAAGGCCTTAAATCATTCAACTGTCCCAGTAGATTAGAATATCCCTCCCTGTACTTGGTTCTACCCACTGCTCTGAGATGACCTATGTCTTGTGTTTTCAAACCCTGAAAGACATAATCCTATTTGGCATCTGATTTTTTCACAAAACCAATGACTCTGCAAGCACCTGCACTAGGACCTGTATCTACTCCAACACATAAACAAGACTCACTTGAGGGACAGTTTCCTAACTCAATGTATTCTCAGCCTATGGAATAAGTTACCACAACACATCAAACAAAGTATTCATTTGGCTACCTATAAGGTTAGTCTTGGTGTCTGGGTGTGTGGACACAAATTTACATTAGAGTTCTCATGTAAGGCACTGCCCGATTTGTGAGGTGAACACTATTAATTGCTCAAAAAGGGTGTCAAGAATGTTTAAGTTTATATGGCTTGGCATTTTATGGCTCTGTGATCACTTTCCTAGATTTCCTTTGTGTTCCTATGCTTTGTTTTTATACTACCCTGTATAATATTTGATCTAGACATCCCTAGGTAGACATTTTGCATTATTTAAAATTTTAATTATTTTTTTTTATTTATTTTTCCTTGTTGACCAGCAATGGTGGACTGACCCTTGTCAAAAGGCCCATTTACAATGTCAGCCTTTGGGGAAAGCACTTAAATGTTAATAAACAACAATAGTAGAAACATGATGTGTTATACTGTTATACACAGCACATTTTGTCTATTCATTTATTTATATATTTATTTGTTTATTTAGTTAGTTACTTCTGTTTACTGAAAGTTTTGACAGGGCAAGAAGTAACCACTTTTCAATGGAGACCCAGTGAAAAGCTCCAATACGAAACATATTAATAACATGAAGTACAAATTTACTAAAAAGTACTACAGATTAGCAAAATCTAAAGAATCTAAAGAAATCTAAAGAATTAACTGCACTGCTCTGTGGGTGTATATCTAATAATTCACATCTAAAATGTTGTATTCTGTTAGTGGATGTACCTCCTAGTTAGTACATACACTAATGCTTATATCCATTATCCAGGTACTAGTCCCCTCTAACCGCTCCCATCCTGAATGGCACAGAAAGATGGATGGATACCTCCTTGCTGAGAAACTAGTTAAAACATATTACTGCAACTTCCTGAAAAAGACCTGACAAGGTTAATAAGTCCAAAACTTTTTTGCAATTTACTGTACTGCTAAGCTGATCTGGGTCTAAAGCACCAGTCATATCCCCTTTTAAATGGCCCTGAACCCAACTATAATTTTTGAATTTGGCTTTTTCCTCACAGCTAACCTAAAGTAGCTCCTTGCTTTACAGCTTTAACTTCACCTCTGCTGGCCTTAAAAGTATCTAACTTAGCCAAAAATCAGCTTACAAACACCTAGTGTTTCTTCTACAGGGTTACCAAAAAAGTACTTTCTAAGTCATAAATGTTAAATAGAATACTTAATGACTAGATAAAGTCCATAATAAAATAAAGAATACTGGTCCTTAGAACTTTTATTATTTTTCTACTTATGTAGCTCTCACAGAACTGCTGAATCTTATGGTCTGGTTTTAGCCCCCTCTGCTCCCCCTCACTGTGCTCGGGCTCGTTTCACACCCCACCCTGCCCCCAAATTCCACCCACCCTAAATTAGCTAAATTTATAAGACAGAAACCACACCCCCTCTCTTTAACCAATCAAAACTCTTAAAATACTCCCCTCCTTCCTCTATTCCTCTTTAGTTTACTATAACTTGTGCATAAGTTAACAGCTATACAATGCCACAGCCATCATCAATGTTAAAATTTAAATTCAAAATTATCTGCACCCTAGTCCCACTGCTGATTATCCCTTATCTTCTTACTGCCTATGAACATAAGAGCTACCTTGATTTCCATCATTCTCTAGCCCAAACTACTATCACAATCTCATCAAATAAGTTAGATTATTTATTAAACCCCTTCACACCTAACCCCTTACATACTAAATACCTCCATCCTGCTAGCTCCAGATATGTCAACCCCAAAACTAAAAGATACCATAATCTGATACTTAAATATCGGAAACTCATAATTAGACTACAATGTAACCTAACCATGGATGGAGACATCCACCCAAACCCTGGATCATCTTCTCTCAACAATACTACAACCAATACCAGTTTTCCTACTAACCCAAAAACCATAAACAAACCCATTAACTCTCTCTCGATTAGTCACCTAAAAATTAGAAGGTTAAATAACAAGATCCATCACCTCCATGCCCTCTTAGATACTCTCTCCCCAGACATACTATGTCTTACAGAAACCTGGCTAAAACTTTCAACAATAGACAATGAGATACTCCCTCCAGGTTACAGCATACTAAGGCTTGACCGCAACACTAGGAAGGGAGGTGGGGTAGCTGTTCTATATACAAGTACACTGGAAATGAACGGTGTCACTCCTCAAACAACTTGAGTAGATAATGCTGAAATCCTCATTACTAAACTACAAATTAATAAGGACAAATGCATAAATATAATCTGTGTATATATTCCCCCAGGCAATAACACAAACACCCTTGAAGATTTTCTTTGTAGGCTGTCAAACAACTACCCCCAAGAAGCCATTGTTCTTTATGATTTTAACATAGACTGGTACTCCTGTTCTACAGATCCCACTACTATGCATGTAACCTTTAATGGATTTAAGCAGATCATATCCTCCCCTGCTAGGATTAGTAAACCCAACAGTAAAAAAGCACCCTAGATTGGATACTCATTAATAGTGATGACTACATGTATAAAGCTGGGATCCTGCCTGATGACATAAGTGATCACTTTCTTACCTGTATAATCAGGCACAAAGCCAAAGTCCCTAACCAAACCACTTACAAAACAATAAGGAACAGAAAGAAATTTAACCTTGCTAATTTTAAAAATTAACTCAAAGCTTGCAATTGGTCAGCTCTTAAGCATCTTCAACTGGAAGAAGCTGTAAACTACATTAATACCAAATTTTTAGCCATCCTTCACATACATGCACCAGCACGATTGATTAGAATGAAAACAAAAGTCACTCCATGGCTTTCTAAAGAAACCAGACAAAAAACTGTCACTTAGAAACAAAGCCTGGATAACATGGCATACCACAAAAGCCCCTGCAGATCAGGTGGCACAATCCCAAGGTAATCCTATGGGCTAGGCTTGTAAAGTCTCCATGGCCATTTGCCTACTACAAACCTATGAACCTATGCATCTCAGTCCTGGAAAAGATGTGTGTGCATCAGTGTGTATAAAAGTGTTTTTGAGTGTGTAGACATGTGGTTATAAGTATTTTGAGGCCCTTCCCACCCAGTACACCTACCACTGTCATACTTTACAAGGCCTGGTGATGTTACCCACTATATAGGTACCTTGGGACACTCTTCACCCTATAACCGTGGTGCATGCATTAACTGAATAACACTATAGTACCAATGACAACATAGGTAGGGGTTATAGTCTGAGTCCTGTCAAATGTGTGTGTGTATAAGTGTTTGTAAGTGTGTATTTTTACAGGATACAGCATTTTGAGGACTCACTCTCCATGTACACTGCCCATTGCTATACTGTACAAGGGATGCTGATGTTGTTCACCTTAAGAGAACTGTGGGACACTAGTCACACTGCAAGCTCGGTGGTGCATATGATAACTACATAACACTGTGTTAGCAATAACTAGATAGAGGGGGGTTCTATTCTCAGTTCTGGCAAGTGTTTGTGTGGGAATCATACACTGTGGGGGTTATACCATTTTGAGTTGTGTACCACTCTGTAAACTTCCCATCACCCTTCTTTACTAGGCCTGTTGATGCCATTCAACTTAGAAGTATGTTGGGAGTAGGTGAAATCATGTAAGCTATGTGGTGCATCCACTAACTATGTAACACTGTAGTAGTAATAACTAGATAGATAGAGGTTCTAAACTCAGTACTGGCAACTGTGTGTGTGTCTTTAAGTGAAGATCACATTGTGGTTGGCTGATACCATTTTGATGTGTGTACCATCTACACCTGTTTACCACCTCCCAATGGCATTATATAGCATGATAACAGCATCTACCTCATATGCACATTGTTAAACCATTGTGCAGGCCATACCAGTCTTCTGTATAGATGTCTATGGAATATCCAGATGTTTGCAACCTAAATCTGGTCTGTGTCTCTTAACAATGGCCATGTATGTGATATTGTTGCCAAATTGGCCACAGTGAGTGTATTGACACCCATGCCAGCATCAGGTATCATACCTGACTGAAACATCATGCTGTTAAAATGTCTGCTACACTATCACTTGCCCAGTCTTGTAGGAGCAATACATGTTTCCACATCCTATTTCTGGTGGGTTATCTCACCATCCATGAAGGCATTCAGAGCATTATATGTTGTAAGAGGTAGTGTGTTATGTCCCATGTATATAATCTATATGGGGCATGTCATGTGTATGCAGTGGTACAGTACATTAAGGTAGAAATGTAGGTTTACTAATCTGTCTATTGCCAACTGTGTTTGTGTTCCTGTGTGAACATCCCCTGTGACAGTCCTTACTGTGTGTATGCAAAGGATATACCATTTTGTCTTCCTATTCCACCTGGTGAACTCAAGAACACATACCACAAACCTGTCATACACAGTATCATGCATGTCCTCATCAACTGCAGCAGGTTTGAGTGTATGGGATAGAAATGGCAGGGTCAACAGGTGTTGACAGGTGAATCTGTTGCAGTTAATGTAATGGCTAAACTTGTGAGGGACCTGCTGAGAGTACTGCAGTAACCTGTTCTGCATGTACGAGACTGTGGTGCTACACAACACTGAGCTGTCATGTCTGAAGGCTACCTGTCTCTGACAAGGGGTATGTATGCAAGGCCACACTGACAACAGTGTCCCTCACAAACTGTTGCATGCATACACACCTAGTACATGTATATAAAAAGCTGTACCTGCCATACTCCCTCTTGGGAATGTCTGCAGGGCCACAGCCTGCAGACACACAGACACCAAGAACACAAACAGAATACAGCATATCAGACTACATTCAGTCAGTGGTCCTGACAGCAATAATGCATCCTGGCTAAAAAGGTACATACACCTGTATGTGTACCCATAACAAATGGAAGCAGACATCACCTTACATAGTATCACATAGCTACACTGTACTATATTAATCCTGTACATCAGACTCATATTAGCTTGTCCCTGCATTGATGGTATGGATGACAAGGATGTGGCACAAGTATCATCATATGCACAGGGTGTGGTGTGGGTTTGCCAGAGGCCAAGGCAGAGCCATATGGCTGACATCATGTATGTGTGTTTAGAGGGGTATCCACTAGATGGGTTGTGCAGAGGTGCTGTGTGTGTCTGGAGGTGACCTGCCTGTGATACATATGTGTGTGTGTATGTATGCACACAGTCATACTACATGGCTGTCCTACACAGGAGTATGTTGGACAGCTGTGGACCGTACATGGCAGGGTGTACTGTTCACCGTCTCTGGCCATGGACATGGGAACTGGTCCTGCCAGGGGTCTTACTGGCACCACCAGGCCCAATACCAGATGCAGTACTACTCCCTGATGGTGACTGCTTTCTGCTGGATCTGTGTTCCTGATGGGACTGACCAGGACCATGTGCCCATGGCCTGATATTGTGTTGTGGACAGCACCTACCTTTCAGTAGTTCTGGTGGTACTGTCACTATGGGAGTTTGAACATGCATGGCCCCGTAGACTGTCAGCTGAAGTTGGTGCTCACCTACAACCACATGGCCGATGTTCATCTCCCACCACACACTCTAGCACACACATGCCATGGTCAAGGATTGCCAAGGTCTCACCCTACCATCTATTCATGACCTCAGTATTTTGAAGTATGGCCTCAACAAGTTCATGTATGTCACCATGTAAATCAGGACAAGTTGCATCCACCACCCTGAGTATTTGTCTTGTGTCGCATTAGCTACGTGCCTGTGCATCCATGACAGCCCGACACATGCATCTGGTGACTCCTGCTGTGGCACTTGCAATGGCTCCCCTGTACATCCACCTGTGTGGGATCTCCCCTGCTCTCTGGTTATGGCCAGTGTCTACACTCACACCTGCCATAGTACCACACTAGCCTGTTCAATGGCACCACCAGCCAACTGTCTATCATCTGTGGCCACTGGCGGTGGGGTATTTGTAGGCATTGTCACTGTCTGCAGGGTTGGTGTGGACAAGAGTAGGATGACAACCAATGGCACAGATTCAGCTCCTGACAACCCCACTTGTACCTCACTATTCCTATCACCATTGTCAGAGTCTGCAGAGACAATGACATCAATTTACAAGTGGGAGGGACCGCAAACCCCATCACCACCTGTGACGGGAAGACAACATATGTACATAAATACCTGCACTTTGAGTTTGGCTGGTACATACACACACACACACACACACACACACACACACACACACACACACACACACACACACACACACACACACACACACACACACACACACACACGCACACACAGGTGAGGTGGCACAAATCTGTTACACTGACCACACATTACCCAAATGGTGATAGTATATGTAGGGGTATTGTGTGACTCTCACTGAGGGTATCTCTGTCCACACAGCCATTATACTATAGTATATGGTAGGCTTACCAGTATGTAGCTGTGACTGTGGTGCAATTAGTTGTGTGAATGCACTTTCACACTGGTGTCTGTTTGTCAGTACAGTTCCATTCCTGTAGTGCATGCTGTAGAAGCTAATGCATATGTAATTCCCCAAAGCTGCTTTGGGGTACTGATGTGTTGTCCTGACTGTATTTTGGATGGTATTTGGTGACATGCTTGTCAGCTCAGTGTAGTTTCCCTAATGTTACATAGCTGCAGTCATAGGTCTCAACCCTCCAGGTATTCAAAGGACATACAGTTGCCTGCCTCATATATTTGGTCTGGTCCCCATGACAGGTATGTATTGCTGACAATTCAGTGGGATGATGTGTGGAATGTAAGCACTACATAATGACAGGCGATTGATTTCTCAGACATCTGATATTGCATGCAACATACATTAGGACAGACGGTGTTACTGCAGCAACTTACGCAGTTTATCTTCCCAATTACTTCCAATGTGTCCCTATTTCCATACCCTGGTCCCCCCACTTTGGCTTGGTCAAGACTCCTTGTAGTAAGGTGTTCAGAGGTATGACAGCGCTGTATGTTATAGGTACATTTTAACAATATATATATATATATATATATATATATATATATATATATATATATATATATATATATATAATCACTACATAATCTTGAACTTTTGGAATCCAAATCCCAAAATCTCGAGACTATATAGCCGAAACCACTAAATACAGAAAGACCAGAAGAGCAAAATTCAAAATCCCGGTGTACGGAGATATTGAAGTAGTGCTTCTGGTGTTGTGGTTTATTGATGGATAGGTGGAAGTTCAAGTAAGTATCTATGTGTAAGTGTGTTGCTTAGGGGCTTTAGTGTGTGTCAATGTGTGTTGTGACTGCAATATGTGTGTGTGTGGGTGTGTGGGGGGAGTGTAAAATGTGTGGGTGTGAGTTTCCTTTGTGTGTCTGTGCAATCTCGGAGTTAATATATTTGAGTAGGGGGGTGTGGGGGCACAGACCCCAACATGGGGGGTGCAGGGGGGCTTGCCCCCCCTTTTTATCTGTATGTAGGATTATGTATTTCATTATGGGGGCAGTTGTGTGTATGTGTATGTGTGTGCTGTATGTGTATTGTATGTTCAGGATTGTGAATTTCGTGCTTTTGGTCTTTCGGCATTTAGGGGTTTTGCCTACATAGTCGTTAGATTTCGAAATTTGGTATTTCAAGATTTCGAGATTATGTAGTGAATCCATATATATATATATATATATATATATATATATATATATATCTGTGTGTGTTTTATTAATATATATATTTGTAAATGCCAATCATTAGTGATTCCACAGTGTGCATTCCATGAGGTACTGATTGTGCTGCATGATATGTTTGAAAAAAACATGCTGAAATTCAACAGCTAAGATGACCTAGTGGTAAATTGCTGTGACTATGATGTACAGGGTCTTGGGATCAAAACCTGCAAGGGCTGTTTATTTTGTTGTTGGGATAGAACAGAGGTTGATGGAGACAGAGTGATTAAGGCATGGGTTTGCAGGAATTTGTGTGACGCTAAGCAATGCCAACACACGGTTAAACTAATAGGGCTTACTGCATGAAGACTTCTATAAGCGATGCTTACCAGTGCACAAATCCACTTAGTTGAGCTTCCTGCTGCTTAGCATTCACATGCTGTTAAGCATAGATGAGCACTGGCAACCATTGCTTACATCCCATTCTTAGAAGATAGCAGAGTAATGACTTCATTTTGTAAGTGTATACAATGTCCTTTACATAACATGTCTCTATGTGCTGCCATTACCGTAGCAAGGGGTGCTATACTGTATGAAACACTTGGGTATACACGGGTGGTTTCACATGTTATATGCACTCACATTTCCATATTAGACCAGCTACAGTACCTGATTGACAAAATCATTTACCACATATTTCACTGTGAAAATAGTATGTTTAACACTGCTTTTCATTCAAAAATGAATTGCTTGTTGCATTACTCAAACTATGCACCACTGCATGCAAAGCTGGGACTCTGAGCACTGCTCTATGCAGTTCTCGGGATTTGAGCTATATATTTTTATGTATCTCCTATTGGATGTTACTATCATATTATTATAATAACTGTAGAGTATTGTATTTTTTGGCCATGTCATCGAGGACTGCTGTCATATAATAATGGCATACATTTCAGTTTCAGACTTCTATCTTTCAGAACATTCATGCTAATGCATAACCTGCTTTCTATCTACCTTCTGTCTGTCCTCTGTGCAGATGGAATGACACCAGTGCTCAGGTTGTTGTAGACTACACTGCAGAATATGTCTGAGAAGCCATGCCTGTGTTCATGTAGGATCCAGCCAGGAATAGTATTAGGCCTATGGAGACCTCTATGTGTTGCCTTTGAGATGGCATTACAGACCTGCTTTGTGATCATGAGGGTAGAGGGCAGGTGCTGTACATGCACATGTGTACCTACTGGGGGACAGGGGGTGATGTTTCCATGTCACATGTCTGCAGCCAGTCATCTCTATCTTTCATGTGGGCCTTGCCTCTTTTCCTTGTCTGTGCAAGGGACATTACAGAGGTTTGGGCTACAGCTTTACAGATAGTAGGTGGGAATACTACACAAGGCAGGACATGTGTGGACAGCCCAACAACATGGGAGACAAAGCTCCAGAATTGGGTACAGATTGTATGTCAGTAGTGCTGTTATACACATGGAGGGTTGCTAGATTGACACGGTTCATCTGCATAAGCATTTACTGAGTGACTTGACATCTGATAGTGATATGTCTTTCTGACATACCTCTCAAGTGGCATGCTGTCCACAGATTGGCCAGACATTTGCCTGTTATGTTTGGTCTGTTCCCCAGACAGTTGATGTTCTTGCAAAATCAGTAGGGGACTCTGGGGAATGCAGTCATTAAATACTAACATCCATTGCTATTACTGACTTCATATCCCTCAGAAAGGATATATTACAACAAATCCAGTAACACCAGCAACCATCTCATTGTATAACAGACATATGTCCAACATAAACATTTGTTTGGGCCTCTGTCCCCAAATTATGTTGGGTTTTGTCAAATGTCATGCACTAAGAGGCTCACAGGTATTTAGTTGAATTACGTATTTCCTTCATTTCTGCTAACATCCCAGTGATGTAGTAGACCCACAGAAATATTATGGGGAAGATGCCATAGATATGAGTTCTGAGCCTGTACATTCTGAGGTAAACCGTACATTTGAGATGTCTGTGTATGTCTAGCCATTGTTAACAGACTGTCGATACTGTGTAGAAGTATAGTGTGTACATGTTATTTGGGCTGTGTAAGTAGGGAGGTAGGTGCGAATGTCATGGCCCATTTCTATCTGACTGTGCATGCTGCTCCGTTTTCTGGTTCCCTATCAGCTGTTATATGTTTCTACATGCAGACCGTGACATGTCCTGTAACACCTCCAGATTCCCACTGGCTTGGGCTAGTATATGTAGGGGTAATCTATGAGTGGAAATGGAATATATGTGTTCACACTGTCATTATAGTTCAGTGTTCAGTTTGCTTACTGGCATGTCACTGTGACTGTGGTGCAATTATTTGCGGGTATGCAATTTCACACCAATGTCTGTTTTCCACCGTTGTTATATCCCCATAGTGCCTGTTATATTTGCAAATGCATGTGTACAGCCACAGAGCTGGATTTGGGTACTGTTATGTCATTCTGCTTGTAGTTTGTATGGTGCTTGGTAGTTCAGTGCAATTTCCCTACTGTTGTGTTATGTCCACATATTCATAAGATGTACAATTGTCTGGCCAATACCTTTGGTTTGGTCCCCATAACTGCTATGTATTCCTGACAAATCAGTGAAATGACGTGAGGATTGGGGTCAATAACTAATGAGAAGCAATTGAGTCCCAGACCTGTGACATTTCAAGCAATATATGTTAGTAGTAACAGTGTCAGTATAGCAACTTTTCAGCTTATCTACTCACTTATTTGGGATACATCTCTATTGTCATGCCTTTGTCCCCCCACTTTGTCAGGCCTGATCCAGATTCATAGGTTCATAGGTGTGTACTAGGTTAATGGCCCTGGGGGCCTTTACAAGCCTAGCCATAGGATTACCCTGGCATCATGCTACCCAACCTTAGTTCCCACAGCCTCTGTTGAGTAGAGCCACTGGAATTATACCCGGAGTGAATTTTCTATTTCCCATCCACTCATCAAGATTTCTCTTGAAGAGGGTCAGTGAGGTGTTCTGCTTGACATTGCACTAAGGGGTTCTGAGCGTATCTCTCCAATGCCAGGCTTTTCACAGAATGTCCAGATGTTTGACCTATGTTTTGGTTCTGTTTCACGGTTTATTTATATTTCTCTGCTAAATCACTGTGATGATCCCAGGATTTATGTCGGTGAATAATGACATCACATGTCAATTCTCATCCTCATATCCTTCAGATGTTTCTGCTGAAATGCACCTTGTTGCTGTACAAATGTTTTCTTATGACGGCAATATTTGGAATATGTGCCTATGTGTTGCCCATTTCCCCCCACTTTGTACAGCCTTTGTACATTTTTCTTGCATTAAGAGGTTGATAGGTATGGCTCTGAGGTATGGCTGCATTGCATGTTATATCAATACGTGTGTGTGTGTGTGTGTGTGTATATATATATATATATATATATATATATATATATATTATATATATATATATATATATATATATATATATATATATATATGTATATATATATATATATATATATATATATATATATATATATATATATATATATATATATATATATATATATATATATATATATAGATATATATATATATATATATATATACACACACACACACACACACACACACACACACACACACACACACACACACGCACACATGTATTGATATAAAATGAAATGCAGCCATACCTCAGAGCCATACCCATCCACTCATCAAGGTTTCTTTTGAAGAGTGTTAGTGAGGAGCTCTGCCTAATGTAGATTGGAATCTTGTTCCAAAGCATGGGAAGTCTCTGGGACAGGTTTCTATCCCTCCAGCATGTACTATTTATTGTTGTGGTGAGGTTTAGATCCCTAAAGCATGTGGCTCGAGGGGATATGGTTTTCTTTAGGTGGAG
>NC_056738.1:55089207-55129207 GCF_019279795.1 Protopterus annectens | reverse complement strand
GCTGTGGCGTTCTGCCTTTATACATCCTCTCCACAAAGGCGGTAAAAACAATAATACCTCAAACTTTCGCCCCATAGCCATCCTGTCCCCAATATCAAAAATCCTGGGGAAATGCATTCAAATTCAGTTAATGCCCTTCCTTATCAATAACCAACTCATCTCCCACACTCAACATGGTTTCTGCCCTGGCCATAGCACTATAACTGCTCTACTCTCTTTCCTAGATACAGTCATCCATGCCCGCGATACTGGTAAAATAGTTTCAACAGTTCTACTAGACCTCTCAAAGGCTTTCAACACTGTCTGCCATACTCATCTCCTTATCCACCTTGCTAACCTCAACCTCTCTCACAATACACTATCTTGGTTCTATAGTTACCTATCCAATAGATCTCAAGCTGTAAAATGGAGGAAAGGTACCTCTATCTTCCTTCCAACCCCCACTGGTGTTCCCCAAGGTTCCATTCTTGGCCCTATGCTATTCAACATCTTTATCAATGATTTTCACTCTGCTATCCCTAATACTAAAATTGTACAATACGCCGACGACTCCACTTTAATCTGTTGTGCCACCAACCTCCCAGAACTTCTATCATGCACACAAACAGCTTTCTCCACCACTGAGAAGTGGATGCTCCAAAACCACCTTTTTCTAAATGCTAACAAATCCAAAATACTTCTCTTCCCCCCCTCAAAATCCTCCCCTCTCGACAAAAACTCATTCCAAATTAGAAGCCATAGTAATTCAACTATTGAAATTGTTCCCTATGCCAAACTACTTGGGGTCACTATTGATGAAAACCTAAAATTTGACACCCATATTCAACTCAATATCAAGAAGACACATCAAAAACTTGGCCTGCTATATATAAACATTCACTATCTCTCTCCTTCTAGACAAACACTCGCCACTATCTGTCTTCTTCCCTCACTACTGTATGGCGCCCCTCTATTAACTAATTTATCTGCCTCCCTTTCCTCAAAAATGGAAATTTGTTATAATAAAATTTCTAAATTCGCCATCAAAGCCAAACACACCTCCCACCATTGCTCTGCCCTCTACTCACTAAACTGGCTAGAACTCCCCAACCTTCTAGACTACCTACAACTTAACACTGCCCATAGGCTATTATTTAACCCCTCCAAATGTCCTGCACTATCCAACATCCTACAACTTTACACCCCTAACAGGCCACTTAGATCTGCTTACGTAAATCTACTCAGTGTCCACACACCAAAGCGACCAGCCGGCCAACTCCTCCTATCCTTTTCCTTAGCCAAAAAATGGAATTCTCTACCTCCATCTTTACGAATGACTGAAAACCCTAACAACTTCAAAACCCTACTCCATTCCCACTTATTCTCTAATAGGAAGTGCAACTGCACTTTCCCCACCTAGCCTTCTACTCTCAACACTAATTGTATATCCATACTACTCTTTCTTCCTACACTTTGTTCCATGATTCTACTTATTTCTTTCTTCTGCCTTTTGTATATATTGTAAATGCTGTAAATAGTCTGCACTCCCTTTTTCCCCCTCCCTACAATTTACACTTGGTGTTCCACTCTGCCCCAACAAAACTCAAATTCTATATAACCTTATTAACCATTCATGTTAATCTATGACCCATATGCCATGTTATCATTGTACCCCATACTGTCTCTGGTCTTCCACTCTGCCCTAACAAGACTCAAATTCTAAATATCCTTATTAACCAACCATGTTAATATATGACTCATATGCTGTGTAACCATTGTACCTCATAACTGTCTCTGTATGACAATTTTACCTGTATTCATAAAACCTATTGTTTTCTGTTCTATCTTAATGTACCCATATGTTTGAATCTTAAATTTAATTTTACCTGTTTTTTATCTTTACTAAGTAATGTGGAGCTTTTCTCCCCGGGCCTCCACTGAAAACGGGCTCCTGAGCCCAGTGGACCGCCCCGGTTATCAAACTGAAATAAATAAATAAATAAATAAATAATAAATGCCAAGAAATGTGTAATCATATCCTCCAGTAAGAATGCGCACCTTTGTAACTACAACATTGACAACACTCTTAAGAAAACTGATCTTTTAGTTATATATTTAGGAATCTGTGTTGTCAGTGGACTATTCTTGAATCACCACCTATCCACTACTGTATAAGGAAGTGCTGTTTCATTACACAGCTTATAATGAAGGGTGTTCCATCCAAATCCTTGGACACAATGTTAATCTCTTCATTCATTAAGCCAATCATCGAGTAAAATGGCTCTTTTGATATGCACCTTTTCAAACACTTGTCACAGCTGGAATGACCACAACACATCATCTTTTAAAAAAATAAGGGTCTGAATTATAAAGACTAAGCAGTCCATCTCCAAGACTTGTCTCTCTTGTAAGCTTCATACTGGCTGCTGAGATGCAACTTTAGCCTCATGTACAGAACCTCAACTGACCCTGTTTTGTTAGACCTACTACACATTCGGAAGTTCAATGGAATCCAAAACACCTGCTCAAGGAACCTTAATCTCTTTTGCAAAATTAACAGAACATGCTATAGGGACAGGTATGTATCACATAGAATACCACTTTTATGGAAATGGCTTTCCCTGCACATAAAGCAGAGTAATTCTATCACGTTACTGTAGTCAAATATATCTTGGATGAATGAATAGTTAACTGCACATTCACCCATGGTTTAGCACCAATGGATCTCATGGGTAGGGAAAGCATGTAATCACCCAGCATATACATGAGCAGCCCCTCTTTGGAGATTCATATTGCAAAGTATAAGGGCTAATAATTACTTTGAGAATGTAGCGCTAGGCTTCTTTAGATCCTTACATATCAATAGCCCAGTAAGGGCTGATAACCATTTGAAAGCCTATCTTCTGTAGACTTATTATGGATCATATCCACAGTGCTGAACTATTGGAACATACATATTCCCATTCATATTCAGTACTATAAATGTTTGTAGAGTGCTGTTAAAAAGTACTAATGCGGTAAGCAGCTTGACATACTGCCGTACTGCAGGCAGCGTAAGGTGTTCATGAGCTGCTGCGTCATTCATCACTAAAATGATCGGTACCTCAAGGCTCCACTTTCTGTAATAGATCTATCAAAAGCATCTGATACACTTTCACACCCCATGCCACTAGTTAGACTAAAGAAAGTGGACTTGAGCAACAATGCAGTCAATTGGCTCAATTCAGCACTAAAACACAATGTATATACTGGCCGAAGAACTGTTAATTCCTCACAAGTTAGAGTAAGTGCACCACAAGGTTCAGTGCTATGACCTTTAGTCTTCAATACACTCTTAGATAAAATACATACAGCCTTAGACAACACACATATCTAATCTAGTATGCAGATGAATACTAATATGCAAACCTCTTCAATCAAACAACTCCAGGTTACTGCAGAAAAATCCTTCACAAACACTGAAAACTGCACTGAGAAATCCAAACTACTTTAAAATTTAGCAAAACTAAGCTAATGCTTACATTTCCAACTCATTAATCAGATTATTGTGACTTAACATTGACATCTATCAATAATGCTAGAATCAACACTAGAATCAAGCTAGTACATAGTACAAAACTACAGGAAGTAATTACTGACCACAATATAAGATTTGATCAATTCATCCAAGACATACTTAAAAAAAAGTCTGTAACAGTTAATCCTTCCATAGCAAGAATGAGTGCAATTTCATAACTCTTGACAACTGCAGAGTGCCTAACTTGACAGCTTTCACCTAAGCTAAAATTCTTTTGAGAATGCAGTTTTTCAGTCTAACTGTAAACAACTATACATAATCCAAAAACTAGAAAAGTTGTTACTCTATTTTGGAGATAGTTAAAGAATTATGGTGTAAATGCATATTTAATTGATGAATAAATGTAAATATCTACAAAGTAGTGCACATTAGACATAAACTATCAGTGCAGATTTTTTCCAGCATTGTGTATGCTTTCATTTGGTACCAAATAAACACAGTCTGGTTCAACTTATTAATATGATTATTAACAAAGGGCATACTGTTTCATATTTGTAGGAAATAACTCACATTTTTTCTAGTATTAGGTCTGAGAGCCATTGCTGACCTCAATGATGACTGGGAATGTAAAATTCCACAATGGGTCAGTTGGATAATTCCTAAGCTATTTACAGAAATATGATATTTATGCATACATGCCTATTTACTACTAAGCAAATATAAATGGACAGAGAGCAGGTATCAGTGACCACTTCTGCACCATTATGTAAACTGTCATTTAAAACACTGACATATCACAACTAGTCTATCGGGTCTACTACAGATGATCAAACTTTTAAAAGGTTGACTTTCATATGGCAGAGACCATATGATAAAACTTTTAAATGTTCTAACCCCTGATAAAAAAGGGAAAAAAAAGCAAACCAATTATCCTGAACATTTTTAGCTGTAGGTCAAGCCCCCCTGCACCCACCACACCCCATGCTATTTAAATATACCAACTTCAAGATCACACTACAGTGAGGAAAAGGGAAATCTTCCCGTTATGCGCTGTATGGAGTTCTTCATTCAGAATGTTCAAACTTTTAAAGTTTGATCATACGGTCTCAGCCATATGAAAGTCAAACTTTTAAAAGTTCGATCATCTGTAGGGGACCCGTTAAAAGACATGGGTTATTATTCGGCACCTTCATTCATCTTTCAGTTGAGAAAAATACAGCAGTTTTAAAAAAGACAAACAAAAAAAACTAAAAAAGCTGCAGCTACTAAATAGGGAGACGCAGTCATAACTGAGACCTATAAATCACAACATTATCTTCTCAAAAAGAGAGAAAACACCTACCTTTCCTAATGTAACACAAATAGAGAAAATATGAAATGCACCATCATACCTCTCAGTTCATTGCTCAAGATTTCCAAGCAAAGCAAAAATAATTGGGAAGAAAGGCCCAATATCAGGGTTTTTTAATATTATTCCAATTCACTTAAAATGTTAGTAGAATAAAAGGGTTTGCAGTAACGTGCATTTTTAGAACAACAAAAAGATGAAGCGCTAACATCTTGCATTATTGACAGGCTATTATTCTCACCAATTTACCTGAAAGTCAAAAGGTTTATGATCAAGAAAGCAAGAAAAAAATGAGTCACAAACTCAGGAACATTCTATAATCACAGGGGCAGCTGAGAGGTATGCACTGCTGTTATCAGTCTACTAGCTCATTTTACTTCTATTTCCAGGGTGCAGAACACTGCCTTACATAATGGGAACAAATGCACAATAAGTGGTACACTGCCTTTCATAACGTGGAACAAATGGAGAAAGCGAGGAACCTGTAGTCATTTTAAAGCCCTGTATATGTCAGTCATACATCCCCATATTGTGGGAAGCTTCCTCAGAAAGCAGAAGAAATACAAAAATGAAGAAACACTAACAGCTGAGGTTCATTACAAATAATTTACATTTCTCACTTCATGTAAGAATCAGTTAGCATGTCCAGTACATGCAAATAAATGGAACGTGCAGCAAAATACGTGTACTCATTGTGTCTGTCAATAGCTTTGGCTGATCATGGTTCCTGCCGTTGCTGAAATGTCACTTGCTGCTCCTGCACCTCTAACATTCCATGAATCTCTACTGAAAGGAAAGTTGTATAGGAAGCAGTCCCACTTTTATCACAGACAGAAAGAAAAATCCTAGAAACCGAAAGCAATCAGGCAGGCATGTTACAAAGATAGACAGATGTTTGACAAACCAATTGTTTTCTGTATCATGATGTCAGACATCTGTCTATCAAGGAATATATTATGGGGGGGGGAGTACATATAGCACAGCATCTGTGAATGTGCCATGCTCTGAGTGCAGCAAGATTCAACATGGTGTCATGTGATGACTATAGTGTGTGTGCTTCTATGTAGACAGCAGTACAACTGAAACAGAGATGAATTACTTTAAAATTTCAAATAGAAACACAACTTTTTCTTCTGACATATTGTACATGTGGACAAATGGGAAACGGACTGACCACATTTGTGTATGTATACATGTTTGCCACACAGTAAACAATGTGCTTAAAGTAGTAAGTGCACTATGGAGCTTTAGGCATGGAACAGAGAATGACTTAGTGGGAGCCATGCTGTAGGTGCTGATCGAGGAGTTACTTAGGTAGCGCCGTAGGTGAGAGTAAGTAAGACAACAATTGACACCTCTCTACTCACCTTTCTAAACAGCACCTGTATGCAAGACTATAGCTCACATCTATCTACTTAACCTTTCCTAACACCACAGGTATGTAAGACCATGGTTCACATCTACTTACTCACCTTTCATAACAGCACATGTATTTTAATGCTTATAATTGTGTTATACAGCTAATCTGCTACATTTTGCATGGTTATAAAGTTTTTTACTGTTTCACTGCAATTGTGTACTGCTTTATACTGGTTTAACTTTTTTTTTTCATTGCTGGATAGTGTTTCATTACTGTAATTTTATTTTTACTGAATTACTTAACTCTAAACTGCTTTTTCATACTGAGAGTTGTATTTTCTGTTTGTGAGAGCTCTATCTGTGCTTTTCTGTGCATTTTATGTGAGATTTCTGTGTTATGGTCAGGTAACATAGTCTGGATAGAGGCCTGCTGTTTGTTTGTTCTGATTTTCTGCCAAGGAGTGTATCATATAACTGATTTGTTTGCAGTTAAAATCATTCTCCATGCTCCTTTATCTATTTTAAACTTTAATTTAGTGGCTCGCTGCTGTTTTTCTGCTGTGATAAACATTTCTGTAGTGTTTTCTAACTAAAATAGTGTAGCTAGTAGCTGTAATATTGTTCATTACTGTAATTGCATTTTTACTGAATTACTAAACTGTAAACTGTTTCTTTCTTCATAATGAGAGTTGTATTTTCTGTTTGTGGGTGCTCTATCTTAGCTTTTCTGTGCATTTATTGTGAGGTTTCTGTGTTCAGGTCAGGTAGCATAGTCTGGATAGAGGCCTGCTGTTATCCAGACCTGGTTATTTTGTTTGTTGAGTTTCCTGTGTTTCTGGCAACCATCTTCTGCTTGTCTTCTCTGTTATTGAGAGTAACAGGGTTGCCTGACCTTCTCTAGCATGAGTGATTGGTTGAAAGAGCAGGGGCTAACAGGACTGGGTAATACTTTGTGGGTTTGCAGTTGCCCACCCCTACTTGATCTGGGACACTCCTCCCAGTCTAGTGTCATTAGCTCGTTCTACCTAATACAGAGAGAACATTTGAAAAGGCCAACCCACTTAGGTTTTTAACCTTGAATTATCTTCTACATACAATAATTTCACTTCCTACATCTGAATGTTGCTTTTCTCTTAGATTTCACTCTCTTACCACCATCCTTATAAGTTAGTATATCTTTGTTTTGTTTTTTTTTATATCAGTTTATTTTATGATTTTATTTATAGATGTGTATTTTTCATGTAATTGATATGTAATTTTTGTGAAATGCATCCAAATTAGGATGATATATGCTCAGTAGTTGTAAAGGAATGTGATTTATATATTAAATATCCAAAGGAGCAGGATAATGGTGACATCTAGCGGCCATTTTGGAAATTATGTTTATTTGATGTAAGATGGCTCAATGGGCTCATAGCTATGCATTTATTTATATAATAAAGGGTTTCAACATCAAATCTATTATGAGCTAATATGTTTTAGTATACATATATATATATATATATATATATATATATATATATATATATATGTTAAAAAGTTTTCTTAATACAAGTTGATATAGGTATTTAATTTGTATTTAAATGTATTGCCTTTTAAATGTAATGAGGTGGATAGTGATTGGTGTAAATGGATGATGATGTAGGTATATAAATCATGTAGTTTGAATTTGATATACATCTAATGAAGTGTCCAGGTAGGACACTTCAAACATTAAATGCTTTTACTCCCTAGTGGTCGTGGTGTGTTCTCTCTGTATTGTTATACTGGCTTTTGGATTTGGTCATTCTCTGACCATTGTGTGCTGACACTGAATTTTCTTAGTAGCCATAACTTCTGCCAGAAGGATTTCAGAAATTCAAGTTTTGTCTTGTAAACCACCATATATGATTTTTCACAATGATAGGGACGAGCAAAGAACCAACCCCTCTTTTCTACCAAAGGTGGTTTCAGAAGTCAATCTCAATCAAAGTATTAACCTACCAGTTTTCTTCCTGAAATTTACTAATAAAGATGAACATTGCTTCCATGTATTAGATGTTCAAAGACAATTATGGTTTTTATTTTCACAGAAGAAAAGATATCAGAAAATCTGATCAATTATTTATCTCTTACTCAAATACAAAACTAGAAAAACCGATGAGCAAAGTGACATTGTCTAGATGGCTAATAAATTGCATTTCTTTCATCTATAAAATTGGGGATTGCTTTATCAAAACCTTTGAAAGCACATTCAACTAGATCTGTAGCGACTTCAGCTGTCTTCCATTCTAGAGCCTCCATGGATGATAATTGTGCAGCAGTAACTCGGGCTACTCCACATACTTTCATTACTCATTACAAACTGGATCTGATCTCCAGGGGAAGAGCATCATTCAGTTCAGTGGTGCTCAGGGACATCCTTCCTTGAGTCCCCCAGGGTCTAAGGTAGCTTGGAACTCAGTCCCACAGGTAGAGGATAGAAAGAAAATTGACAACATCAGATAAAGAAGTTATGTACTTACCATAACATTCCATCTGTGTTGTCCATTTTCATTCTTTCTCAGTCCCCTCCCTCCAACCCCCATACCCTTGGATGTCTAGAGGAACGGGTGACTAACGCATCATTACCCTTGATATATAGTATATAATTGTGGTTTCAGATATAGTCTCACTGAATGTCTTACAACTAATATTTCCTTCAGTTCTATCAGCAAACTTGATCTGAGGTAACTGGGATAGGTGCATTATGGGTAAGGGATAAGCTCAAAAGTTTTTGATTACCACGAGCTATGATAGAGGCCAAATCGGTTCCGATGATAGGAACCATACCTACAGGTTGAGGAAGAATAACAATGGACAACACAGATGGAATATTATGGTAAGTACATAACTTCTTTTTATTTAATAATGACTGTTATAATAACTGAAGAGAAGCTTTACAAACTAAATTGTCATCTCAGTATGACCTTTGCTATACTGTGCTTGGAGGCAGATTGTTGATACAAGTATTACTAAGGTTACATTTATTTATTTAATGTTCATTGACTTGGAAGGTGGGCTGATCCATGTGGATTCTTATTCACTCTGGGTGTATATCAAGCTACAGAAAAGCTACAGAAAATTATAAACTTTTTATGTATACATTGCAGGAGTATGGTAGCTGACATCAAAGTTCATTTCATCCGAATTTATTTGTGTGAATTGTATATAAATGTATATAAATGTCCATGTATGCGGTTTTTACCTCTCCGTGCCTTTACTTATTATCATGTCAGCAGTCATGGTAGGTTGTGGATGGTTTATCTCATTTCCCATAAATGGACTTTCTCTGAAATAGGTTTGATTTCACAATGAGTTACTTAACTCCCAGTCCGCACTACTTACTGTTGTCGGGGATTTGTCCTGTCGGCAAAGTCGCCTCGGTGCTGTGGTCTTTGTTTACCTGTGCTTTTGTCCATCTGACATGGACCCATATATATATATATATATATATATATATATATATATATATATATATATATATATATATATATATATATATATGAATACATATACCCTGTACTGCTGCTAACATTATTATTTATGAATATGTGTACCGTATATAGTTTCTAACATTATAATGCAATAATCCATTCACCGAGATAACATTTGCTATGTTTCTACAGTGCTTACAACAAGTTATTACTTCAGCTTGTGAAGCATACTAGTACAGCTGTATTTAATTATGGTATGTAATTGCAGCATTCTTGTTCTTGGCTTATAGTAGTACAGTAAAGCCATATCCCTGGTCAGAAAGATAATGCCCTTACTGTGATCAAGGCAACCAAAATGTGATTATCAGGTCATGTGCCTGTAGGAGATTGTAGGGGACAGTGAAGGAAGTTTGAAGTTATGCCCACTTACCCTTCCCAGGAGGGATGGGCAGGGGTGATGTGATGGTAGTAAAGCAGGTGGGACAGTGGGGTACTTTCTGTCTTATTCAAGAAGGAGCCACTCCTAGTAACCATGTCTCACTGCTCCTGTCAACCTCCAGTAGTAATGTCTGTACATGGGGTGGGCCCTAGAAATTTAACTCTGAGTGGCCTGACCACCATAGCCACTGTTCAGGTCTTTCTAGAGCCTTTAGTTCACCACTGTCTTTCGGCTGTCAACCTCCCCAGCAGTGTTAAAACCAGACCTGGTGTAGTCATGCAATATACCACATTGCCTGGGAGTCATAGAGCTCTTAAATAAATAAATAAATAATAAAACTTAGAAGGAAAAAAATAACAAAAAATGTATATAGTCAAAAAACAAGGGTATTGATTCAGAGTCTTCACCGATGGTGCTGAGTGATAAAGCCCTGACTAAGGACCAGGTGTCCTGAGTTTGATTAGTGGCTTGGCCACTTGCTTTAGACATAATAGTGGAGGAGAGAAGGGAGGAGTCTTGGCCTGCTGTCCTCTTCTTAAGGAGAAGGAGGGTAAATTCATGCTCATTGATTTCCTGGAGGGTAATCCTATATGGGAATGGGTGGGGTATCTGCAGGAATTGTTTGTGGAGACAGGGATATCCCTCACTGCAAGCTATTGCATGCCTTACCTAGTAGCTAACATGCATGCATGTGGAGTTAAGACTTTGAGTCCTTGTACCAGTCTGCAAAAATGTAGGCACCATCTACAGTATAACAGCAGTCCTTGCTTTAAAAAATCCTTGCTGGTGGGACTTAGTTCAGGCCCTGGTCTCACTTGGGCATTTCCCAGACTGGTGAGAGAAAAAGACAGGACTTCTTCTCAGTATATATAGTACATTACCAAATGTGGATGTGCTGCCTGGTCTGGGCTCCCTGCCTGACAAGGGAGAGAGTTGGGATTGGTCCCAATAAATGATGGGCACTAGAGATGGATGGTGCTATGTAACAGTGGCATGGACTGAAATCAGTGGTGGCCCTACTTGCCAATAAAAGGAGGGTGACAGGTGCAATCCTGAAGATGGAAGAAGGTATCTCAGTAGTTAAAAAAAAAACACACACACACACACACACACACACACATATATATATATATATATATATATATATATATATATAGAGAGAGAGAGAGAGAGAGAGAGATAGATAGCTATTGATATAGATATATATTGATTTAGAAATGTTCTAATAGGTCTGCAGGTGCAATAAACATGTATGATCTGTGTCCATGGTTAACAACATGTACACATGCTATAAGTAAAGAGCAACTCTACAGCAGAATGAATACTGAAGGCTTATACAACATGAAATCCAGTTTAGAAATGAACTATATTAGCTTGTTTGCATCTCATACACACACACACACACACACACACACACACACACACACACACACACACACACACACACACACACACACACACATACATGCTACACATACCTCCCAACTTCCTAGAACAAGAAATCTGGACACAGCCATAAATAAAAGTGGACAAAGGCCCAAAAATAGGGATAATTTTTAAATATTGCTCTTACAAACTTAGAAAATTGATAGAATAACAGGTTTTGCATTAACATGAATTTTCTGAAGGGTATAAAGTCTGAAACTCAAATGTCTATCATTATTTTCTAACTTTAATCTTTAATGATTTGCAATTAATTTGCCAGAAAACCACAAATTTATGAAAAACAGACCAAAATATGAGAAATAAATCTGGACAATCTGCAAAAATTTGTAATGCTACATATACTTGTTATATTGGAGTCCTTCGCAATTACACATGTAAATCACAATGTATAAAAATTTTGAAACACAGTTTTTTTAAGCTGTTTCTTCTCTTACTCCAAACTGCAGTGACCCTGTTTTGAGCCAGGTGGCTTGGTGGTGAAGTCCCTCACAAGGATGGGGGCATTACAATCAAAAGAATGTGCATTTTTTAATTTTGAATTTGCATGATTTTTACTCAGATGTATAACATTTACTTCGATTAGAGTATGCACCTTCAAGATAAAGGTAGAATATTTGTGGAAACTGTTATTCTGTTTTGTCAACTATTTGCCAGAAGTTGATGCATTCCTTCTGCTTTATGAGAAACTGTCTTATAAATGTGTTTAAGTGCCACAGGTTTTAAGTGCTTATGTGTGTAATAATATAGTTTCATAGATTAGTACGAGGCTAACTACCCTTGCGAGCCATTTTAAGCCTAGCCAATTATCCCTTGTGAGACTCAAACCCTGCACCTTGTGTTTGTAAAGCAAACACCTGAACCATTAGGCCACACTTCCAATCTGATTGCAAATTGTAAGCAGAATATTGTTTTCATTTATAGAAACATTGTTCCTTAGGTACTTAGTGAAGCTTAATTTTAAGTATATAAGGGTGTAACTCTGTTTAATGTGAGTACGTAGCACTGACCAGGCTCTCAGTGCTAGGTTACAGAAGCTACCACTACCCTTTAATTACTTGGTTGCTGGTGTTAAATATAAAACTTGTTCATTCTCACTACATCACAGATGGTATTGGGGCTGATGAGTGCTTACTTTACACATACGTGTATGTAAGAATCTAAATTCTTTGAATACTTACCAAAGACTAAAAGTAATTCTCCCATCAGAACATGTAACATACCAGGGTTCCTTTTCATCCGTACCAAGTATGCACTATCTGAGTCTGTACTTGAACTGTTCAGCTTCAGCCTGTCCCCAAGGATTGGTGCCTGATACTTGCAGAACAGCCATTATGACACACCTACACCACTGTGGTCCTTTTACTACCTGGATAATTGTAGGCCCATCAGTTTCTCAAGCCTTATATGCAAATCCATGGAACATGTCATAGCAGAACTAATTTACAAAGTATATCTGCAACTTAACTTATATAGACCCCCAATCATTCATTGTTATTAAGGGCAGATCCTGTTTCTTGAACCTAGCATGTTTCTTTGAAATGGTTACAGAGGCTGTGGGTAATGGTCACTCACTGGAAGCGGCATATCTTAACCAAGCCAAGGCTTTTGGCACTAACCACCACACTGCTTAATGTGACCCTTATGTTCTTTGTTTGATTACTATCTATCCAACAGATTCCAAGGTGTGAAAATTGAGGGTACTCTCTCTGAATGTAAAAGTATAAGTAGTGGGACACCACAGTGGTTAGTGTTGAGTCTTCTACTGCTTGGTGTTTGTTTTGCTAATATCTGGGCCTATGTCTGATAACTGTGTTTGAGAAAGATTTAGTGTCTGCAAGCTGGGCACTGTTATGTGCTCATCCACTAATGTTAAATATCTCCAACCTACTGTACTGAAAACAGTCTTCAGCTAAATGCAAAAAAGTACTACATAGTATATTCAACAAAAAAGCTGGTCCTATCTAATACTTTTTAAATTGCAGTTCTATTCAGGTAGACACATTCATAAGAGACATTGGCACTTATGCATATAAATCTCTCTCTGTCTCATTTAGTCATCATCTTTTCACCATCACCAGGAAATCCTTACATCTGACCCAAATAATTTTAAAATAAATATCCACAAGAACCAAAGAAGCCATTCTACCACTGCACCCTTCCTTTATTAGACTCATTATCAAATATAGTACTGTCTTTATTATGTACAAATCCAAACATATGGTTTAATTAGAAAGATCTCAACAATGTCTGGTCAAGAAACTTCAAGGCCTTAAATCCTTCAACTGTCCCAGTAGATTAGAATATCCCTCCCTGTACTTGGTTCTACCCACTGCTCTGAGGTGACCTATGTCTTGTGTTTTCAAGCCCTGAAAGACCTAATCCTATTTGGCATCTGATTTTTTCACAAAACCAATGACTCTGCAAGCACCTGCACTAGGACCTGTATCTACTCCAACACATAAACAAGACTCACTAGAGGGACAGGTTCCTAACTCAATGTATTCTCAGCCTATGGAATAAGTTACCACAACACATCAAACAAAGTACTCCTTTGGCTACCTTTAAGGTTAGTCTTGGTGTCTGGGTGTGTGGACACAAATTTACACTAGAGTTCTCATGTATGGCACTGCCCGATTTGGGAGGTGAACACTATTAATTGCTCAAAAAGGGAGTCAAGAATGTTTACGTTTATATGGCTTGGCATTTTATGGTTCTGTGATCACGTACCTAGATTCCCTTTGTGTTCCTATGCTTTGTTTTTATACTACCCTATGTAATATTTAATCTAGTCTTCCCTAGGTAGACATTTTGCTTTATTTAAAATTTTAATTATTTTTTTTTTATTTATTTTTCCTTGTTGACCAGCAATGGTGGACTGAACCTTGTCAAAAGGCCCATTTACAATGTCAGCCTTTGGGGAAAGCACTAAAATGTTAATAAACAACAATAGTAGAAACATGATGTGTTATACACAGCACATTTTATCTATTCGTTTATTTATATATTTATTTGTTTATTTAGTTAGTTACTTCTATTTACTGAAAGTTTTGACAGGGCAAGAAGTAACCACTTTTCAATGGAAACCCAGTGAAAAGCTCCAATACAAAACATATTAATAACATGAAGTACAAATTTACTAAAAAGGACTACAGATTAGCAAAATCTAAAGAAGCTAAAGAAATCTAAATAATTAACTGTACTGCTCTGTGGGTGTATATCTAATAATGCACATCTAAAATGTTGTATTCTGTTGGTGGATGTACCTCCTAGTTAGCACATACACTAACGCTTGTGTCCATTATCCAGGTACTAGTCCCCTCTAACCGCTCGCATCCTGAACGGTGCAGAAAGATAGATGGATACCTCCCTGCAGAGAAACTAGTTGAATCCTATTCCTGAAACCTTCTGAAAAAGACCTGACAAGGTTAATAGGTCCATCACTTTTTTGTAATTTACTGTACTGCTAAGCTGATCTGGGTCTAAAGCACCAATCAAATCACCTTTGAAATGGTCCTGAACCCAACTATAATGTTTGAATTCGGCTTTTTCCTCACAGCTAAACTAAAGTAGCTCCTTGCTTTACAGCTTTAACTTCACCTCTGCTGGCCTTAAAAGTATCTAAATTAGCCAAAAATCAGCTCACAAATACCTAGCATTTCCTCTAAAGGGCTACCAAAAAGTACTTTCTAAGTCATAAATGTTAAATAGCATACTTAATGACTAGATAAAGTCCATAATAAAATAAAGAATAGTGGTCCTAAGAACTTTAATTATTTTTCTACTGACGTTGCTCTCACAGGCCTGGTGAATCTCATGGTCTGGTTTTCACCCTCGCTGCACTCGGGCTCGTTTCACACCCCACCCTGTCCCCAAATTCCACCACCCTAAATGCGTTAAATTTATAAGACATAAACCACACCCCCTCTTTCTTTAACCAATCAAACTCTTAAAATAGTCCCCTCCTTCCTCTATCCCTCTTTACTTTACTATAACCTGTGCATAAGTTAACAGCTATACAATGCCACAGCCATCATCAATGTTAAAATTTAAATTCAAAATTATCTGCACCCTACTCCCACTGCTGATTATCCCTTATCTTCTTACTGCCTATGAACATCAGAGCTACCTTGGTTTCCATCATCCTCTAGCCCAAACTACTATCACAATAGCATCAAATAAGTTAGAGTATTTATTAAACCTCTTCATACCTAACCCCTTACATACTAAATACCTCCACTGTGCTATCTCCAGATATGTCAACCCCAAAACTAAAAGATACCATAATCTGATACTTAAATATCTGATACTCATAATTAGACTACAATGTACCCTAACCATGGATGGAGACATCCACCCAAACCCCGGATCATCTTCTCCCAACAATACAACAACCAATACCACTCTTTTCCTACTAACCCAAAAACCATAAACAAACCCACTAACTCTCTCTTGATTAGTCACCTAAACATTAGAAGTTTAAATAACAAGATAACAAGATCCATTACCTTCATCCCCTCTTAGATACTTGCTCCGCAAACGTACTATGTCTTAAAGAAACCTGGCTAAAGCCTTCAACAATAGACAATGAGATACTCCCTCCAGGTTACAATATACTAAGGCTTGACTGCACCACTAGGAAAGGAGGTGGGATAGCTGTTCTTTATAAAAGTACACTGGAAATGAACTGTGTCACTCCTCAAACAACCCGAGTAGATAATGCTGAAATCCTCATTACTGAACTACAAATTAATAAGGACAAATTCATAAATATAGTCTGTGTATATATTCCCCCAGACAATAACACAAACACCCTTGAAGATTTTCTTTGTGGGCTGTCAGCCAACTACCCCCAAGAAGCCATTGTTCTTTGTGATTTTAACATAGATTGGTACTCCTGTTCTACAGATCCACCTACTATCCATGTAAACCTCTATGTATTTAAGCAGGTCATATCCTCCCCCACTAGGATTAGTAAACTCAACAATAAAAAAAGCACCCTAGATTGGATACTCATTAATAGTGATCACTACATGTATAAGGCTGGGACCCTGCCTGATGACATAAGTGATCACTTTCTTACCTGTATAATCAGGCACAAAGCCAAAGTCCCGTACCAACCCACTTACAAAACAATAAGGAACAGCAAGAAATTTAACCTTGCTAATTTTAAAAATGAACTGAAAGCATGCAATTGGTCAGCTCTTAAGCATCTTCCACTGGAAGAGGCTGTAACCCACTTTAATAGGTTCATAGGTTCATAGGTTGGTACTAGGCTAGGGCCTATATAAGCCTAGCCATAACAATTCCCTGGCTATTTCTTCTCACACTATTTACTTCCTGGACTCCTGTCTAGCAGGGTGACTGACGTGATCCCCGGGGTGAATTTCCTTTCTAGCATCCAATCGTCAAGGTTCCTTTTGAAGATAGCCAAAGAGGCGCTCTACTTGACATGTATGGGCAGTCTATTCCAGAGTCCGGGGAGTCTCTGGGTCAGGTACCTATCCCGTCAGCATGTTTTGTTTATTGTGATGATAAGGTTTAGATCCCTGGAGCATGTGGCCCTGAGAGATTGAGATTTCTTTAAGTGTAGCATGTCCAAAAGCTCTGGGTTTGACATGCCCTTGTATGTTAAGCAGAGATCACCTCTGAGTAGATGATATGCAACAGAGTATAGCTGGAGTTTTTAAGGCGGTCAGCATAGGGCATCTTCTTTAGGCCTGTGATTCTTTTAGTGAGGTATTTCTGTGGCCTTTCCAGTTGTTGCAGGTGTCTTGAGAGGTACATACCAAATAGGGAGTTGTATTCTATAATGGGTCTAATGAGGGATGAGTACAGTGGGACAATGACCTCCTTTTTTCTGGATGAAAAGCCCTTAGTGATGAGGTGTGCTACATAGAAGGATTTCCTGACTGTTTTGGTGATGTGGTTATTGAAGGTGAGACCACTGTCCACCTTTGTCCCTAAGTCTCTTATCACACTTTCTGGGTTTAGTGTACTGTCACCTATGTGGTAATTCATGGGTACATGTTTTTTTCCCAAAGGGGATAACTATACATTTCTTGGCACTGAGCTTGAGCCCATGGCTCTGGCACCAAGCATCTGTTTCTGTAAGGCCCTTTTGAAGAGTATCCACATCATTTGGAGATTCAATAATGGCTCCCAATTTCCACTCATCTGTGAACTTTGTTAGCCACAGTCCCTTAGTATTGGCCTGTACTTCAGAGAAGTAGATGCCAAACAAGAGCGGTCCCAGGAATGAACTCTGATGTACTCCACTTGTCACTTGTCTGGAGGTGGATTTGGAGTCAGCTACTTTTACAGTATGGGTTCTGTCAGTAAGCCAGTCAGCAACCCATCGAGTGACATAAGGATTAATGCCCAGCTTAGTAGGTTTATCTATGATTCCAGAGTGGGGGATGGTGGCCTTAATACCAAATTTCTAGCCATCCTTGACATACATGCACCAGCACAATTGATTAGAATGTAAACAAAAGTCGCCCCATGGCTTTCTAAAGAAACTAGACAAAAACTGTCACTTAGAAACAAAGCCTGGATAACATGGCATACCACAAAAGCCCCTGCAGATCAACTAAAATATAGACAGCTAAGGAATGACTCAAAAAATCTATTATTATAGATAAAAAACTACTACTGTCATCTACAAAAGAAGCACCAAAACCATCCTCAAAAATTTAGGGCAGATGTAAACAAACTCCTACACCCAGGACAGTCCTCCACTCCTTCCCCCTCAGCTACTGAACAAAAACCTCCATAATTAGTGGGCAACACCTTTAATAGCTTCTTTACAGAAACCATCCAGCAGCTAGCTAGCCAACTATCTCCCAATTGCCCAAACCCTATTGATGCCTTACTCTGCTCCCAACTCTCCTTTAACCTCCAACCAGTTCCTATCTCACTCATCACCACACTACTCAAGAAATTAAAACCAACCACCCTATCAGCAGATCTCCTCCTGGCTGAGTACCTTCAAAAAGCCACAGAAGTTATAGCTTACCCAGTCACCATCCTGATCAATAGAACTATATCTGAGGATACAATCCCCTCCATCTGGAAGACATCCCATGTAATCCCTCTGCATAAAGGGGGCACCTCCGCTGAATTATCAAACTATAGACCCATAGCTATCCTGCCACCCCTAGCAAAAATAATTGAAAATGTATCCACCAACAACTCATGAGCTACCTTCTCAAGAATAATCTCCTGACTAACACTCAGCATGGTTTTAGGCCATTCTATAGCACAAACTAAGCCCTCCTCTCCTTTGCTAATGTCATTAACCAAAATCAGAACAATAGAAAACTTTCCTCTGCCCTCTTTCTGGATCTTTCCAAGGCCTTCAGCATGGTAACCACCAACACCTCATACTGGCATTGAAAACTGTCTCCCTAGATAACAAGACTCTTAAGTGGTTCCAATCATATCTGAATGGTAGACACCAAGCTGTCTTATGGAAGGACAAATTATCTACCCTACTACCTATCACCCTAGGAGTCCCCCAGGGATCTATATTAGGACCCCTCCTATTTTCTATCTTTATTAATGACTTGCACAAAATCATCCCAGATGCGGTCTGTGTTCAATACACAGATGATTTGACTTTAATATGCTCGGCCACCTGCCCTAGCGACCTTCAGATAGTTTCCCAAGCCACTTTTAACACAGTAGAAAATTGGCTCCTTAATAAGCAGCTCATATTAAATCTGAATAAAACAAAACTACTGCTTTTCTCCCCCAACAGTAGACACCCCTTACCAGCCTTTACTATTAGATCTAACAATGGGACCACCATTTCTCCTGACCCCTCAACCAAACTCTTAGGAGTAATAATTGACAATAACCTCAAGTTTGATTTACACATTAATCAAACTATTAAAACTGTCAATAAAAAGCTTGGATCTCTCTATAGGATTAACCCTACCTAACTCCATTAGCTAGAACTGTCATTGCCCGAACACACCTTCTCTCTACCCTCCTTTATGCTTCCGCTTTATTTACAAACTTGAGTAAGACTAACCTTAACAAACTATCTAATTGCTATAATAACATTACCAGATTCTCCACTGGTACAGGTTATAGAACCCATCCCTGCCTTAACCTAAACTCTCTAGGGTGGCTTGAATTACCTAATCTACTTCAGGTCAATCAACTAATAGTGGCTCACAAGATTCTCTATCAGCCTCCAAATACGCCCGTACTCGTTAACCATATCACCCCCTACAGTAACCTTAGGGCACTGCGCTCATTCGATAAACTCTTAGTTCAAACTTTCAAAGGTAACAACTTAGCTGGAGAGTCACTGTTTGCCAACTCTGTGGGCAAAACCTGGAACTCCCTTCCTGTTCACCTTACTTCAGAACTCTGTACAACACAATTCAAGATAAATCTAATACAGTACTTCAAACTTCAGTGGCTTTGCCCATGTACCAATCTGGATTAATTAATACCAAATACTCATGTGCTAACACAGGACATCTTCCTCCACTCTGACTAAATCCAAAATGTTTGTCTATAATCTTATAACAAAATATTATATGATTAGACTGATAGAGTATGAATCGCATCTATGTATCTTTGTATCATATACTGCTCTGATCTTGACAAATGTTTTTACATCTTACATGTAATATACATCTTATAAGTTGATCTTGGCAAATGATTTTTTATATCGTATCTTTAATAGTCTTTGTATGTATGTCTGGAGCTTTTCTCCCTGGGCCTCCACTGAAAATGGACATGTATCCAGTCGGACTATTCCGGTCAACAAATGTAAAATAAATAAATAAATAAATAAATAAATAAGTAAACAAAATAAAATAGTATATAAGCATAAGTAATTAAGAACAATAACAGATTATGCTAAGTCTATACATAAAAGTAAATATTTAATATTAGGTCTGTGTGTATATATAATAAATGCTTTCCTGACAGTGCATGATACAGCATAGCATTCCTGCATTTCTGTCCAAGTGTTGCTTAATATAACGAACAAGCAAAGCACTTTAAATAGCAAGTTATATATGTGTAGAAATACCGTGTTATCGAGATGTTTTCAAATACAGGGGTGGTGAGAACAATAGTTCTGAGCTGAAGAGAGGTTTTGAGGAATAGGGAGATGTAGATAAAGATGATGGGACTATGTAGGAGAGAGAGAGAGAGAGAGAGAGAGAGATTAGATGTAGAGCAAATGGATCTGTGAAGAAATGAATTAGAGAAATCAGTGAGCAGCTTTAGCTTTAGAAATATTTTTCATATCTTTGCCAATTAGATTTTTTAAGGAGTAGCTTAAATGTGGTTACATAATAGCGATGTTACAGTTTAAGCAACATTTTGTGAAAGAAAGTTAACCTGTTTTTTAACAATTGTTTTGAGGTCAGAGATAGCAGAAAGTGTATATAATAAGTTTCATTTTCATTTGGGTAGAAGAAAAAGTTAGTTATAAGTCTATATTCTGGGACAGCTGATTCTATGAGTTAGAAATAAGCTAGAGGAATGAATAGGGAACAGTTATACTAGTTATGTGTAGGACAGTATTAATAGTAGTGTTTTATTATTTGTATTATGTAGAAAAGGAAGTACATTTTATGAATGGAAAAGGATGTAAGACTTGTTGATATGTCAGGTTTCTGTACTAATTTATTTTTCTGTGCACATATATGTTTTTTTTTTATTCCTAGGTAGATTTGAAATTTATGTGCATAGACTGAAAACTTTATTTATGTAGTTTTGCAATGCAGGCTGAGTATAGTATGTCACAAGCATGATTACTTGATTTGATAATGGCAAATAGCTAATTATGCACGGCTTTGTATAGGTGGCTATTTGTCTGGATTATAGATTATACTGTGTATAAGCTTGAGGTGAGTGAGTGAGTGAGTGAGTGAGTGAGTGAGTGAGTGAGTGAGTGAGTGAGTGAGTGAGTGAGTGAGATGTAGATAGTTTTAAAGCTCTAGCCATTCTATTTTCTGTAGGGCAATAAAGTGATGTGTTTCACATAGCTTTCAACTATCCAGATTTTTGCAGAATGTCCAGATTTTTGCCTTATATTTTTGGTATGTTTCTTATAAAATTTGTGCTTTTTGGTAAATCACTGAGGATTGAAGTCACTAAATAATGACATACATTTGAGCTTCAGACTTCAAATCCTTCAGAAAATGCATACTAACACAAGTCCTCTTATTGTATCAACTTTCCAAGTTCATAAGAGCAATATTTAAAATCTGTCCCTATTTTTGGGCCTTTGCTCCCCATGTTTTAGGCTTTGTCCAGATTTCTTCTGCTAGGAGGTTGAGAGGTATGGTGTTTCATTTGAAAGATCTGCAGTCTATCTGTTTATATTATTGTGTATTTGATCTCATTGATGGTGTTGTTTTTTGGTGTGTTATTAAGTATTGTTGATTAGTATGATAGATTAGGAAGGAGTAACGAGTTAGCTGTTGTGTGACATATAATCAGCTAAGACAGATCTTTGATAGTGTATGTATGTATCCTGTCCTGTCTTTTTATTTAATTCAGCAGTACAATATTAAATATTGCTCTCTGTAGATATTGTAAAATGTTGTATCTTACTTTGTATCACAGCTGCACTCCAAATGATTGTTTGCCAAATTATATAAATGACATTTCTGTCAGTTCTAGTTTTCATATTGTGGCCCCCATTTTAGATTATTTGAATAGATCTGTGTTACGACATAACTCTAAATATTTTATTTGTGTCTTTCATGCTCTGTGCTATGTTTCAGAACACCAGGCTCTTGGAAGATCAGATATGATGTGTGTATGTTTGTTGCATTATTTTCTGTACATATATGCACACTGTCATGTAACACATCAACATGCATGTCTTGTCAAGATGGTGTTTAACTGTGCAATGGCTTCTGGCTTCAGTACTGCCTCATCATTGTGAGTATCCCTGCAGTCTTTTCACAGGCACAACCGATTTATCTCTGATCGCACTGGTCATCACTGTGATCTGACATCATCACAAAACATTGAGGCACATCTTTGAGTTTTGGCCATTTGTTTATGTGACGTGTAAACAGTTCTGTAGTGATAATATGGCTAGTTAGCAACTCTTCTGATAATTTTAGTTTGTGTTTCTGTTTTATGGAATAATAGCTTCTTACAGTAGGGTTATTTTGCATTTATCAGATGACCTCCTCTAATATGAGAGTTTAAAAAGTATAAGAGTTGACATGCACATGTCCAGCAGGTGTATTGGAGTTGTTACGTTTACATTTTGTAACTTTATTGTGACTGATGCAGTGTGCATGCCATGACTGGTTAGAAGGTTGTTTAATCTGCATGATATATTGATGTTAGTAGGGGCAGTATTGTTGACAGATTGACATTTAAATTTGAGCTGTTTATGATTATAATTTTGTGACTGGTGTTTGCTTTGCTGAGGAATCACAGCCCACTTGCACTCTAATACACAAGATAGATAATGCTTGGAAAAACTATCTAAAAACTAAATCTCCTGCCCACGTCCAAACCTATAAAGAACTCCAAAATCTCTCTAAAAAGCATGTTAATAATGATAAGCAAAACTTCTATTTACAGCTTCAAACTAACCCTCACAGCAATCTCAAAAAATTTTGGAACACCATCAACAAGATTCTTCACCCATGTAGCTCTAGATCTCCCATCCCTTGTCCTAATAACTCTCCTCTAGAAACTGCCTCTATCCTTAACTCTCATTTCATCGACTCTGTCAGCAAACTAACCCAAAATAGTCATGCCTGCAATCTCTCTACTTCTCCATCCCTGTACCCTTTAAACTACCTTTTCAATCAAACCTGTCCCCACTGCTTACATAAAATCTCTACTAAGCAAACTAAAGCCATGCTCTACCTCAGCAGACATACTACCTCCCCTTTCCTAAAGCTAGCCTCTAGCTCTATAGCTTATCAAATCTCCATCCTGATCAACCAATCTATACTAGAATCAACTGTCCCCTCTATCTGGAAGCAATTCTACACCATACCTATTCATTAAGGTGGACACTCCATTGACCTCTCAAACTACAGTCCCATAGACATTTTATTCCCCCTCTCTAAAATACAGCTCCGGGATTATCTGGAAAATCTACTCCCTCATACCCAACATGGCTTCTGCCCCAACCATACCATGACAACAGCTCTAATTTCCTTCACTAATACCATCATCTGCATATTGTATAAGACGGGAATGAGAGCAGGAGGTGTGAAGGCAGTTTATGAAGATGTTAAATAGCAGTGGTCTGAGGATGGAGCCTTGCAGTACTCCCATAGTAACTGGGAGGAAGGGTGAGAAGGAAGAGAGTCACTTTACAGACTGATGTCTATTGGTGAGGTAGCTAGAGAACCATTTAAGAGTGGGATTTGAGAGACCAAGATCAGACAATTTAGTGAGGAGCTTAGGGTGAGAGATAGTGTCAAGGGCTTTGGAGAGGTCTAAAAATATAATATGCAGATGATTCCACAATCATCTAAACTTCTGATAATCTCTCTCAACTCCACACTGTAACCCAAAACTCCTTCAACTCTGTTGAAAGTTGGTTAACTAACAATCAACTCATAATCAGTTCCAAAAAACAAACTTCTCTTATTCCTCCCAAAATCTCTTTCCCATCATAAATCTTTATTTATTATCACATCCCTTGACAATATTGCAATTATCGCAGAAACTCACACCAAGCCCTGGGCATGATCATTGACAATCAACTTAAATTTGATCTATACTTCCAAAATTGCATAAAAAAAAGAATCACCAAAAACCGGGCTTACTCTACAGAAACAAAAAAGCCTCACCAAGGACTCTAGACTCTCCCTTGCCTTCACCTATCTTTTCCCAGTCTAATTTATGCCTTCCAAATCTTAACCAGCTAACAATCCTCTCTAAAATCTAAGCTCAAGCTCACTTATAACAAAACCACTAGGTCTGCAGCAAACCAACCCTACAACTCACACCACTGCCTTTCCCTCAAACTCCTTACCTGGCTAGAATTCCCCTACCAGCTTATACTACCACAACTGCTCCTCACTCACTCCATCCTCAACAAACCTACATCCTGCCCCACCATCTCATCCCTCATCTCCTTCTATGCTCCCAATTGATTTTTCTGAAATTCTTACCAGTTTCTGCAGGATATCTGTAAGCCCAAAAGAACAATCAGCCAACAACTATATAGCTATTCTGTTGCCACAGCTTGGAACAAACTTTCTTTGAACATTAGAACTATATCCAATGCTCACAACTTCAAAAAAACTCTAAAAGAAACTCTAATGAACTCCTGGATCTGCTCCTGCCAATGTCCTACCTAACCCTATTTCTCTGTTCCTCCCTTATTTCTCTCAGTCCTTTTTATCTACTTCCCCATCCACTTTCTACCACCCCTACTACTTCAGCATCACACTACTCTCTATTCTGATGTCCTTTCTATTACCCCTATGTACTGCCCTGCCTACTCTACTACAGTCAGATCTCTTTACTCCAGAGCTACCTGAATTGTTCTACAGTGTACTGTATCCTGAGATGTATATGTAACTCTAGTAGCCACCAATGACTTCTAGTATCTTATCCTGCACTGCCTGCTGATTTATTTGCTGTTGTACTTTACCTGTGATTTTTGTATCTTCATCTATCTCTGTATTAGAATCTGTCTTGTAATTTAAGCTTTCTGTACTTACTGTTATTTCTGCTATAAGTGTTCTATATGGAGCTTTTCTCCTTGGGCCTCCACTGCAAAAGGCCTCAGGGTCAGTCAGACTAACCTGGTTAACAAAGGTCAAAATAAATAAATAATAATACATAGAGGAAGTGATATATGCTGGATGTCTTATTTAATCATACATAACTGTGGGATGGATAGTTAGTGGAGTTGGTCGGGCAAAGCCCACACCATCTGTGTTACATCAGAGGGAGACAATTAGACAAGGGTACTTAGTTAAGCCTGTAACATCTGTGTTACATCAGAGACAGACAAGCAGACAAGGGTACTTATTAGCAGCAGCCATTGCATGCTGTGCACTGTTCATACTACTTTAAATACATAACTTAGTGTTATTCCTGATAGCTTAGGCATTTCTTCACTTAAGGAAACAGGCTCATTGGAAAGGAATCAGGTAGGTCAAATACATCAGTGCCATTAGCTCATTTGACATCCATAGGGATGCTCAGTATCTCAGCCTGGTAAGGCCTACTGTGGTCAGTTCAGCCAGTGCTAAATGTACACAGCTGCTGCTGTATAAAACTGAAGAAATTGCCAGATCACTCTTCCCTTATGATAGGAGAAGAGAGAAGAGAAGAGAAGAGAAGAGAAGAGAAGAGAAGAGAAGAGAAGAGAAGAGAAGAGAAGAGAAGAGAAGAGAGAAGAGAAGAGAAGCAAAGAGAAGAGATGAGAAGTGAAGAGATGAGAAGGGAAGGGAAGAGAAGAGAAGGGAAGGGAAGGGAAGAGAAGAGAAGAGAAGAGAAGAGAAGAGAAGAGAAGAGAAGAGAGAAGAGAAGAGAAGGAAGGGAAGAGAAGAGAAGAGAAGAGAAGAGAAGAGAAGAGAAGAGAAGAGAAGGAGAAGAGAAGAGAAGAGAAGAGAAGGAAGAGAAGAGAAGAGAAGAGAAGAGAAGAGAAGAGAAGAGAAGAAGAGAAGAGAAGAGAAGAGAAGGAAGAGAAGAGAAGAGAAGGAAGAGAAGAGAAGAGAAGAGAAGGAAGAGAAGAGAAGAGAAGAAGAGAAGAGAAGGGAAGAGAAGAGAAGAGAAGAGAAGAAGAGAAGAGAGAAGAGAAGAGAAGGAAGAGAAGAGAAGAGAAGGGAAGGGAAGAGAAGAAAAGAGAAGAAGAGAAGTGAAGAGAAGAGAAGAGAAGAGAAGAGAAGAGAAGAGAAGAGAAGGGAAGAGAAGAGAAGAGAAGAGAAGAGAAGAGAAGAGAAGAGAAGAGAAGAGAAGAGAAGAGAAGAGAAGAGAAGAGAAGCTAGAATGTATGCACAGCTGTCAGGGGTAACAGAGGGTACAGAAAAAAGAGCAGCTATGCTTAAGGTCCATTTTGTTATGTGGTTATTGGCAAAATTTCCAACCGTGGTGGTGATATCATTGGATAAAGAAGTTAGAGTAGCTAATCCTACGATTGTTTAACTAATTCCAGATTTACTAGAAACATGTTTAAAAGGATTGGGAATGTCATATGTATATTTTGCAGATTCATGGAGATGAACTGGCAAGCTGATGAGGTAGTAGCAAGCTGATGAGGTCAGCTTTTTTAGAGACTGTGCAGAAGGGATGGTAAAGAACACACTTATTTTATTTATTTTATTTATTTGCCATTTGTTAACCAGGAAAGTCCATTGGGCCAAAATGAGCTTGTTTTCAATGGAGGTCCAGGGAAAAAAGATCTATATACAATTATTACAAAGCTAATATCAACAAAGTTAACAAGTACAATACAATTATCAAAAACTACTAAAACACAGTAATATAGAAGGCAGAATAATAACATTTGAGCAAGGTGTTGTAACAAGGCATTGAATTAAATTAAAACAGAAGTATTTTGGAGTACATAAGTATAATTTGGAGTGCAGGCATTTATGCCCTCAAAGTTTCATGAGGTGAGAGGTAGGAAGACTTAGAGGAGGAGAGTAGAAGAGTGAAAGGTGAGTAGGTTGAGTTATGAGAAAGGAAACAAGGGAGAGGGAGTGGGAATGAAATGAAGGGAGTCACTAGATTGAGATTTGAGAAAAGAGAAAAAAACTTGGGGTTAATCACAATTGTTCCTTAACTGAATGTCCATTTAATATCATAGTTTGCACATCTTTATGTACCAGTACTTTGAAGTTACAAAACTATATGAAATACTTCCACAATAAATAGCTCAGAAGGTCAGATAATGGTTACTTTTTCCATTATGTGAGCAAAAGTGTCATTGTCATAGTAGGTGATATAACAATTTAAAAAGGGTAAAAGGATAGTGTTCGTATAATACAAAGCCTGTAAACACAGGATGAATCCAAACCAAAACTTCCACCAAAAACACACCAAAAGGTCTGGTCACATGCAGCAATGGAAGTGGTATGGATAGAGAGGAAGGTAGGCAAAATAATGAGAATATCCCTTTAGGGATGCAAGGACTGAGGAGGTCAGAGCGAATCAAGAACAGGGGAGTTCCCACCTATGCACAAGCATTAGGCAGGCAGAGGTTTGGAACATAGGGAGTACAGCATGTTCCCAAGATGTTACATCAACAAATAATGAAATATTTAATGAAATGAATGGAGAACAAATGGACATTTCCATTGAAAGGGTAAATATTAGAAAAAATGGTGTTGTTTATACATTAAATGAGTTCCATATATACAATTATACTGGGATAGAGTTACAGCAACAACACTTTGATTTATTTTGGAAGGGCTTCACATTTATACCCAATAAAAGGCAACATAGGTAAGACCATGTTGGAAGTGAAGCTTTTTATGAGAAAATTAAATTTACAGGTAGAATTTGGTGACAATGTTCATACAGGGGTAAATACATTCAAAAAAATAAATATTTACAACTGTCCCCACCATCTCGAGTTAGTTAATTATGAAACTATGGTTACAAATGAGATAAGGGAAGTTTATAGAACAAAATTTTTTTTCCGTAAAAATTTAACAACAGATGAGCAAAATATTTTTGATCAAATGAGAGAAGATGGTTCATTGAGAGTGATGAAACCCGATAAGGGTGGGTGGGGTGTAGTATCAGTGGGATTATGCTGCTAAAATGCCTGAAATTTTGAATACAGGAGAAGGATATACACAAGTATCCTATGAAGAAGTTCAAATTGCATGCCATAAGATAGATCTAATTTTGGAATATAATCTACTGCAGGGTAGAATTAATGAACAACTGTACAATTTTTTCAATGCTGACAAACCCTATATAGCCGGTATGTTTGGGTTACCAAAAATTCATCAGGATGTGGATAATCCCCCTCTGAGACCAGTGGTTAGTTCTACTGGTTCTAAGACACAACCCCTTGGTATCTTTGTGGATAAAAAATTGAAACCTTTTTATGCTCAATATTTACATATTTTGATAGACTCCTGTGACTTCTTAACCAAGATGAGTATGTTGGATTTTAATAATGAATATAAATTTGTGACAATATATGTCAAGGACCTGTTTTCTGTGATTCCTCAAACATTGGGTTTATCTTGGTTTGAGGAAATGTTGGTGGAATTTAATCTGTTGAATGCCAATGATGTCCATATTGTTTTGGAAAATATGGAATTGGTGCTTACTAATAATTATATATATCACCAAGGAGAATATTATCACCAGGTGGATGGTGTGGCAATGGGGTCAGCTTGTGCCCCCATATTTGCAAACATCATAATGTTGTATTGGGAAACACATTTTGTTTTCAACAGTAGTTTTATGACACATATCAGTAAGTATTATAGATACCTGGATGATATTTTTGTTATGTGGCAGGGACCGACAGATACTATTTTAGAATTTATGAAGTATATTAATTCTTCTACTGATTTTCTTTCTTTCACACATGAGGTAGGGGACCAGGAGGTACATTATTTGGATGTCAATATTAAAAAAGATTTGCCTAACAAAAGATATACATCTTGTATTTATAGGAAGAACTGTTTATCCAATACCTATTTACATTATAAGAGCAGCCATCCCAATATTTTAAAAGGGCAGATGGTCAGAGCTGCCTGTATGACCTCTGTTAGACTGGATTTGGAAAAGGAATTGGAATATATTGGTGGGTTGTTCTATAATAGGGGTTATCCAGTAGAGATGATTAATAGTATTAAGAATGAAATTTTATTAGGATGGGGGACAAAATTTAAACCCGTTTTTTATAATGGAGGTGATAGTTTGAACAACACCACCTTAGTAAAGAGAGATGAGAACATACTTTATATGGTATTAACATTTAATGAAGACACAAAAAAGATATGTGATGTATTGATGAAATATTGGGACCTTTTTAGAAAAATGCCTAATAGGCTAGAAGTTTTTAACCAGTCCCTTAAATTTGATTATAAGAAAAATGACAATTTAAAAGAATTATTTGAGAAAAAGGTTCAGGTTGAAAATACAGGCAAGACAGGTACCTTTAGATGTGGTCAGTGTAGTCAATGTATTTTTATAGGCAACAAAGAAGAATTGGTTGTTCCTGTTCCTCAATATAGATTTCGTGTGAATGAACTGTATAATTGTCGGACCAAAGGGGTGGTTTATATTGCTTACTGTACTGTATAGTATGTTGGGAATTTTATATAAGACAGAATGTAGTTTAAAACAGTGTATTTATGAGCACATGTATAATATTAGTAAGAAAAAAGAAAGCAATGCACTTTACAGACATGCTTTAGAATGTGCTAATGCCAATTTTAAGTTTTGGGTATTGGAAAAGGTCCATATTTCAGAAAGAGGGGGTGATTGGCAGAATAGGCTTGACTTGAAGGAATTAATGTGGCAGTTGAGGCTTGAGGCATGTGTTTTTGCTAGTCTAAATGACCATGTAACTTTGACATCAGCATTGAAACTTAAAGCCAACAGCAAGTATGGTTCAACATCTTTAGAATTTTTATGATGGATTTTTATGATGAATTATTGCATATAGTATGCATACGACTTTTTTTATTACATTTAACATTTTTTATATATCCAACATGTTTAACATTTTTTTATATATATCATACATTTTTATATATATCATACATTTTTTATAACATTTAACATTTTTAAACATATTAATATATGTATGTATTTTTGCAAAATATGCATAGGATATATGGATTGCTTATATGTATTTTAGTTATCAGATGTTAAAAAGTTTTTTTTTATTTGTATTCATGTCAATTGTTTTTTATTCAATCACAATAAGAGGTGAACCATTTAAATGAGGAAGGGTTGTGATGTTTATAGATTCTGATGAAGTTTCCTGTTTGGAAAAGAAAGCACTAAATCTGTGTGTTGTTTGGAATAAATCGATTATTTACAACATTGGGTCTTGTGGATTTATACTGGATATACTGTTTCCTTTGTGGCTGCCTTCATTGATTGCTGCATAATACAAAGCTTATTTTAGAAGTAAAGGCCTAATATCACTGATCAGGATCTGAACAGCCATATTTAAACTTGACTGCATTCAAACAAACAATGTATATGGGGACAGAAAAATTCACAGAAAAACAACTTGTTGAGTTAGAATCTTATCAAAATATGTCCCCGTCTTCATTCTTGGTACAACCATGATGTTAGTGAAAAATATCTGCACTGACTCAGCTGAAAGGTGAACTTTTAAGTGTCATCCTACTCGACTGCAGAGATTGGGATAACAACCATGCAAACTTTTACTGTAATTAATACACAATGCCAACATTCTGAATTAGGGATTTCTCCCTTAAGATAAAAGCCTTTAGAGTGGAACTGCAATAAGAGGTTTATATATATATATATATATATATATATATATATATATATATATATATATATATATTGAATGCAAATATCTTTTCAAGATTAATATTGCTCTATTAATTGAGAATATAGTTTGTCGCATCCATAACACTCTGAGACAAGCATTAACTGTAGGGTTATCTGCTCTGAGCCATAAATCTCTTAAATTAAATAATTACAGTTGTATCTAACCTTCATTATCATAACCAATGCAACACCTGACTATGACTAAAGTAATCAAATACCTTTGAAACAAACCAGTAAATACTTTTGGCTACATTGTTTCCCACCCAATCATCATATTGTTATAGTGTACAACTGTCTTTAGTCTCTCCCTTTCCACAGAGACCTCATTCTTTTTCCAACATGCATTTAACACTTTATTTTGATTTTAAAAGGCAAAATGTTCACCAAAATGTTATACTTTGATTTCCATTTTGTTATGTTTCTTATACATCAGGTTAATCACAGCAGTATACACTTAATTATTCCCCATCAGCTTTTAAATAACATTCCTAAAGGACCATCATAAGTAAAAATAGAAGGACTTCTATAAGTGAAAGCACTAGTTATTGGTCCTTTAAAAACATTTGGGACATTTTCCCTTAGAAAACATCTACTGTATAGCTATGGATTAACTTTTTAATGTCTTCAGTCCTCATTATCTCCCAAAATACTTAATAATGAAATATAGGCATTTCTTCTTGTTTTATGTTTCCCTGTCTTTTTTATCCAATGAAGAACTTATAAAAGCCATAGATGTCTTCCTCCCAGCTAAAAACAAATGGAAGATAGCTTCCTTTTTTTGTCATTTAATTATCATTTGTGCACTTGATATGAGGACTGGTCAAAGATTGTATTCAGCCTCATTTATAAAAGACGTGTAAATCTTGGCTTTAGATGATTGTCTCTGTTGAAGTGATACCCTGACCACGTGTGTGAAAATGGAAAAAAGGGGTTGTGGATGGATGGATGGATGGAAGGATGGATGGATGGATGGATGGATGTTTAAACTGATATAACCATTATATAATGTCAGTGAATTAAAACAGTGACATAACATTACACTTGAAGATGTACAAAGTAAACATAATCATGAACTACAATATCTGCAGTGATTATGGCAATTACTATAACTGTTATATATACATTGTTTAAGACAAATTATAATTATACAGTGTAATACAACTACCTTAAAATTATTGGTCATCTCAGGTTATAACAGGTCAGCATTTTCTTCTTTTTCAAAACACCTTTATTAAATTATCACTTAAGAAATAGGCATTCTTTATTAACAAAAAGGAAAACACACCATAATAATAATTGTTCATGCATTATAGATTGCATATATGTTTTCTTTCTTTTACAAAAAGCTGTCATTCGCTGCTGCATTACATATATTGCGCCATCCCTGCCTTCTCGTAAACCTCACTCCTCCTGAACATTATTCTTCATGGATTGTTCCCAAAGTTTCTGTTTATTTATTCATATGTAATTTGTTCCTTTCCTTTTCTAAAGAGCTGACTTCCAGTTCTGTTATCTCTTTAACAGTATTCCAGATCAGCATTTTCTTTTCTTTATATAAAACCCAATGACTCAAGAGAAATAACTGTTACCATTATAAAAAATAACACAAAAAATATTAACATGGTTTAAAAGGTTTAATACACAAACATACAAGCTTTCACGCTCAAAGGCACTTCATCAGGTATGAACAAATCCCAACCAGTAACATTTAAATAATAAGATACAGATCTATTTCACCACATAATTATGTAAATAAATAATTAATTATGTAATCCAAATAGCCTTAGAACAGGCTTTAAAGAGCAAGTGTCATTTAATCCTGGAGTATATATAGCCCCAAGATGCACAATCCATTTATATTCATAGTATTCTGTCAAAGTAATAATATCACCGCTATGAATAGAGCTGATTACAAGATGAAGTACACTAAATTTAAAGTTATGAGATGAATTCTCTGCAACATGCTTAGCCAAGGAATTAGTCAAAAACCATTCTGATATAAATATGCTGTAGCAATCTGTGTTTAAAATGGCTGTTGGTCTTGCCAGCATAGAATGCTGTACCTAGTCTACACGACGTAATATATATCAAATTACTAGATTCACAGTGGTGCTGCGGTAGCGTTGTCGCCTCAGAGTTAGATGTTGCCCATTCGATCCTCAGTTAAAGCGTCTTCTGTGTGGCGACATGCATGAACGGGAGTTCCATCATTGAAGGTTGTGCATTAGGCCCGGCAAGCCAGCACGTAAAACTCTACTGCCAATCATTAGCGGACCGGAGTTCTGCTGTGGCGACCCCTAACTGGGAAAAAGCCGAAAGACACAACAACAGTTGTCAGTGGTCTGAAAGTAAAAAACTTTACCAATAAATATCAAAGCCAATAGTTGCTGGAACCACTCCACTCAAGCAACAAGTCCAAGTGATATAATCTATCAAAACAAATTTATTACAGCTTAGTAAAAAGGTTAATGAGCCTAGTAAAGAGACTCATGGAGTGAATTGTGAATGAAATGCTAAAAACAGCAACAAAGTGGTCTAAAACATGAGGGAATAAATTCTTCCCAGTCCAGTCACTAATCTCTGTGATAAAAACAAATTCCAAAAGACATCTACTTCCAAAGCCAGGAAAAGTCCAGAATTCTTGTAAAATAATCCAGACTGTTGTTTAATCTCCAATGTAAAAGCAAATTCCTGAAGACATCCACATCCAAAAACAGGAATAGTCCAGAATTTTTGTGAAATAGTGCAAACTGTTGTTAAGCATTTTTGTCCATCAATTATTCATGGACTTCATCAGAAGAAAGTTTGTTAAAATGTCCTTCCCTTTGTAACAAATGCTGTCTGACATTATTCCTGTCTCAAGGTATTTAAAAGTATAGATACACTTTCCTGAAATCAAAGACTCAGAAGTTGTATAGAACAGTACCTCGTAAATGCGTGTATTATGGTTAGTTAGAAAGACCCATGGCTGGTTTTGACAAATAGGGTTTTTAACCAATACTACAGCGAACTAAGAAGATCACAAGGTGGTGAACCACAAGGTGCAGAGGGTCAGCAGCATTACTTCCATGGTTCCCAAGGATCTCCTACACAAGGGCTAGGAAGATGTTAAACTGACCAGGTTAGCAATTTTGTGACTATCTCAATGAAGGCAATACTGGTGCAACTTTTGAAAGCCTAATATTGATCTTAACACATGGTTAGACAACAAGCCTCAATTAACCGAGGTACCCATACAGTTTTACTATAATGATAATACGCTACTAGCAGAAGTGATTTTCAAAAGCTTATTTTATTGGATAACAGTTACTTAGAGCATTGCATTTCCAAAGGCATAGCCCCCTAAGGACTGTGACTTTGGAAATTTTCAAATGGCTTGAAGTATTACTCTATTGTTTACAATGAGTTGGTGGATATATTTAATCAGACCGGTATCAAAATTTTGAAAGTCATTATAAGGGAAAACTACAAAGTCATCAATTTATTAAGAATGGACATTAATTTGCTTGAACTAAAAATAAAGGCAGATCTGTTCTTTGACTACCATTCAGATGCATACTATAAGACCTTTGAGTAAGTTGACAAACTAATATTATTAAAGAAAGAAAGGCCAGGAAGCTAGGCTGAGAAATAAAAGCATGCCAGGTAAATATGGCTCAGCCATTTGATGTACTTAAGCATAATAACAATAGTAAAAACTATCCAACCACCTGGCCCCCTAGTCCTAATGGTGATTGTGACCATAATACCTCACTATGGATTGCACAAGATGATGACAGGGATTGTGGCACTGCCGGTAGTACCAATCCAAGTCTCAAAGTGGATTTCCCCCCACTGTTGGACATCGCCTTTCACATTAGCAAGTCAATAAGAAATGGTCACTGAACAATAAATCTGGTTTACCAAACAAAACCTGAATATTTCAGAAAGTAGAAAAAACAGAACTATGGCTAAAGTTAAAAGCGGCTTTAATAATACAATGTTAAAATCACTATTGTATCCAAAAGTAACATTGTTAGTAAAAACTGTCACCTTAAGGCTTCATCAGGCTAATGATTCTCTGTTTTCAGAACTGCAGTATTTAAGTAAAAGCATGTGATTAATGCACATGTAGTTGTAATTCATGAGGCATTGGCCTTAAAGTGAAAGATTCATTAAGACCAGGTGCGGTATATGCATTGAAGTGCAAAATCCATTTCATTTCTTGTAACAAAGTATTTTATACTTCCTCCACATATTGGTCTGTGTATAATGCATAAAATAAAAAATTTGAAATCATGTGAATTATCAGTATTTAAGCTATGATTATATAAGGTGTTGGTATATACTTGCCTATTAATATCAGAAATATGGTTGCATTTTCTTGAAGAGGGGTGGAGCCTGAATGGCTAACTGAAAGCAGCAGTATTTTAGAGCTCCATATAACTAGTTAAATAAGACAGGAACAAATATTATTTTTTTCGTCAAATTATAAACTCTTATAGATAAAGGACTAAACTACATAATTAGAAACTTTGGTGAAGTTTTACAAATAATTTCCTGTCAAAAAGCTTGGAGATATAGTCACTTGTTAAAATGAGCAACTCAAAGAATTCTCACCAGGATGCTGCCTTAAAGAAGGAACTACAACAGATGGCATCTACCCTACAGGAGTTGTCTTTGAAGATGGATGATTTTAAAGAGAACCTAGAAAATCTTAAAACAAGCAGTCAAAAACAGGCTGACACCCTCAAGGAAATGCTACAACAATACCAGACATGAATAACAGGAATAGAAGTTTCTCTAAATGACTTAGAAAGCAGACTTAAGGAAGTGGAAACACAGAAAGAACTGCTTCTTAAACAAAACACTTGGTTGGTTAATAAAGTAGATGACTTGGAAAATAAGGAGAGGAGAAATAACATCAGGATTTTCGGATTACCTGGAAACACAGAAGGTGAGGATATTATTTCAATTTTATCAAGCTGGATCCCTGACTTTTTAAATTTATAAGAAGGACTTTCCTTTGGCATTGAAAGGGCACACAGACCTCTTGGGAAACCTGCCACTAGCTCAAACTCTCCTCCTAGGTCAATAATTATCAAATTTCTTTCATACTTGGACAAGGAACTGATTTTAAGATCTGCTTGGAGGAAGGCACCTCTAAAATATAAACAGAGCCTGATAAGATCTGATAACGACTATCCATCTAGAATAATGGAACAAAGGAAAAAGGTCTGGCCACTGATAACATTTCTGAAACAAAATAACATCAAGGCACAACTTGCATATCCAGCTAAGATAAGAATACTGTATGCCAATGAGATGAGGACTTTTATTGACTTAGAGGAAGCCTCTTCATTTATTAAAAATAATAATGTGATTACTTTACCAGAAGATATGGATTGGATGTCACCTTCTCTCAAGAGAACAAAAGAAACAAATGTCTGGACAGATGTCAAAAAGAAGAAGCAAAAGACTGATACTGTTACAGCCAAATCTCTCAAAGCATCTACTATGATATGAATTGTTTTAACATCACTTTAAAGGACCAATTTTACTGCTTGGAATTTTAAAACAAAGGTAACTAACTACTGGAATCTTTATCTATATTTTCTGAAAATAGATGACACATGAGAGTTTTCACATTATCTCAGGTATGTAAAACTGGGTACTTTTCTTTCACAGAAAGAGGGTTTTATAGCACATAAGGCATTTATACTGTAAATCAACATACATAGTATATGTGCATTTTATCTTCATTTTCTCTATTCTTTCTCTCTCTCTTCTCTCTTTTCTCGTTATGTATTTTAACTGCATCTTGTCTCCCTTTCTAAATTTTCTCCTATTTACTATACTAATATAGTCTGTATATATTTAATAACTCACTATCTATACATAGATAAATAATAGCCTAAAATAATTTAGTTTTAAGGTAGACTGGAATAGTGAACTTAATTAATTATTACAATATTTATTAGATTAATGATAGTCACTGTTATGCTTATTGGGGTTGGGGACGTGTTCGTGATTAACTCTGAAATGTTCCATTCATGTACATATGTCTTTTGAATTATTTCCTTTTAGTATTAACAAATATATATATATATATATATATATATATATATATATATATATATATATATATATAAAAGGAGGGAAATGTGTACTGTTGGTTAAGAGAAGTGAAGCTTTCTTCACATTCTATTTGCATTGTCATAGCAACAGTAAACAACTGCTGCAGTTTCTAAGGACACTGTAAACCTGTAAAGTGCATTTAGCCTCACAGATTACAAATAATAACAAAAAGTAACGTTTAGTTATTAAAATGAAAAACAACCTAAGCAAGGTAAAATAAATACATAACAGGACTATTTGTAAATATTGTATGATTTATCCTCATAGGATTACATATCCCTGGAAACACAACGCGCGGTGGTGCTGCGGTAGCATTGTCGCCTCACAGTTAGATGTTGCCCGTTCGATTCTCAGTTAGAGCATCTTCTGTGTAGCGACATGCGTGAATGGGCATTCCTTCATTGAAGGTTGTGCATTAGGCCCGGCAAGCCAGCACATAAAATTCTACTGCCAATCATTAGCGGACCGGAGTTCCACTGTGGCGACCCCTAACCGGGAAAAGCAGAAAGACACAAACAATTCCTGGAAACACAACTGAAATGTTCCCAAACTACATGTGCACTTAAATGTAGCTGCTTGATTAAAAAGTATTACTCAGTTTAACAGGCTGATTTCACAAGCTGTCTGCACTGTAAAAGTTACATTTTATATGTTACTTGAAATTGTCAGTTTGTAGTGCACATGAAAAGACACATTACTTTTTGCAACATGTTATCTTTGCAGTTACCTCACACTCTGTACAAACTCACTTGGTAACTGATAGCTATTCATTTAAAATATCAGTTTAAATATGAAATATGCCCTTGAAATGCTATTGACATTTTGACAAAATATAATCTGAACTGTAAAATGAATGACTTGAAAGAAGTGAAGTAATGCATAGATTTCAAAGACAGTTCTTGACACTACAGTAAAAGTAAAAATGGTACTTTTCCGTTATCGGGGCAACAGTCCTCATGTGCTACTCTTGCTGACGATATGGTAATTCCATGTCAATGCAGCCAAAACCACCATTCTAAATGCTCATTTCTTAGGGCAGTTTCACTTGCCAGTGGCTGAACTATTGTTTTACTCTCCCCAATCAAACCTGTTCAAAACAAACAGCATCCAAAGGCAACAGGTTCCTTATATCAAGTTGGCTGTCATGTCCAAAATGTTATAGTGCACTTGGCTGCCGTTGGTCTTTTTGTAACCAGTACCAGATACTCCTTAAGTACAAGCAGTAAGACCTGTACGAGATGCACAAGTCAGCAGAGAAATGTATAAGTAAAAAAAAAAATGTTGATAGAAACAGCCAAGCTCCCTGAATATAGCTGTGTGTAAATCTGACATCCTTACTGATTTGTGTTTCAGGCCTCAGTGCATTCTTGGTTGGGTTATAAAACTTACCTTACAGTCAGATGTCACCTTGTTTTCCGGGCAACAGTCCTACTATGCTACTCTTCTGGATGATTACTGCTCTTTTTCTGTTTAACACATAGCTCTCAACCTTCCATCTCCAAAATGAGGAACACTCACCTTCATAATGTGGAACAAATGGGCCAAATGTGGAACACATACTATTGGCTTACTAACAACTTCAACTAGGAAGGTCATAGGATGGTTAAAATATGTTGGTTTTTCTTTTAAAGAATATCCTTTACTGAATTAATATGATTTGTTTCTATTTACCATGGATTTCACTTAAAAAAAATCCTAACACTGAATGTGTGACAGACTCTTTCAATGTGGAACTCTGAGGAACTTTGAGGAACGTTAACTTTTTAAGACACCAAATGAAGTACATTCCTCATAATGAGGTACACTTGAGAGGTATGGTTTAACATCGCATATCTGGCATGACACACATCCTCTTAAACTTACTGGTTGGATTAGAAAAGTCCAAGTGGATGTAAGACACCCATGTTGCACATGTCATGGTGTGAAACAAACTGTATAGTACAGCATGTAACACAATAGGTCCATTTTTATAAAGCTATCTTACATACACTTGCACTTTTGTAAAGCAACCAGTAACTGCAAGACGATGTGTGTATCACGTCAAATATATGATGTTAAAAAGAAAAAGAAGATTAATCGTCAAGAAGAGTAGTGTGTTAGGGCTGTTGCCTCGATAACGGAAAAGTACCGTAAAAATATATATTCACAAGAAAGTATTGAAATGTTTTAGTCTTCCAGTTAAAATAGCTTACTGTCAACATTTTGCGATATCAGCAAGTTTGAAGAGCTAGGAAATTGCTATTCTTTGTCTTTATAATGATTATTAGACAGATATTAGACTCTGCTTTGTTTAATGAATTGTGACATATGTTTATGAGGAAAAGTGGACTCAATTACTCACATTGGACTGCACATTCCTGGAAACTCAACTGAAATGTCCCCAAATTACTTGTGAATTTAAATGAAACTGCCTGATTAATAAGCATAATTTACTTTAACATCCTGAATCCATAAGCTATCTGCTCTATATATGCTACATTATATATGTCACTTGCATATGACAGTCTCTAGAGCACACAAAAAATACATATTATTTTTGCAACATGCTATATTTGCACTAACCCTACATTCTAAACTAAGGCAGCTGACAAGTTATTTATTTGAAACATCAGTCTAAATATTAATTGTACCGTTGAAATATTGTTACAGTTTTGACAAAACAAAACTGGAGTTGAAAAAGGAATGATTTGAAGATGTGAAGTATTGCACAGATTTCTAAGACAGCTATTGACACTACAATATAAGTAGAAATGTATACATGCAAGGAAAAATTGAAATGCTTTATACTTTTAGTTAAAATAGCTTATTGTTAAATTTTTGCTTTATCAGAAAATTTAAAGAGCTAGGAAATTATTTCTAAT
>NC_056738.1:55045800-55080800 GCF_019279795.1 Protopterus annectens | reverse complement strand
AAGGAAGTGATTTTTCATTACACAGCTTATAATGAAGGGAGTTTCATCCAAACCCGAGGACACAATTTTACTCTTTACATTCAATAGGCCAATCATCAAGTATAATGGCTCTTTGATATGCACCTTTTCAAACACTTGTCACAGCTGGAATGACCAGAACGCATCCTCTTTAAAAAAAATTAAGGGTCTAAATTATAAAGACTAAAAAGTCCATCTCCAAGACTTGTCTCTCTTGTAAGCATCATCCTGGCTGCTGAGAGGCAACTTTTGACTCATGTACAGAACCTCAACTGACCCTATTCTGTTAGACCTACTACACATTTGGAAGTTCAGTGGAATCCAAAACACCTGTTCAAGGAACCTTAATCTCTTTTGCAAAATTAACAGAACATGCTATAGGGACAGGTGTGTATCACATAGAATACCACTTTTTTATGGAAATGGCTTTCCCTGCACATAAAGCAGAGTAATTCTATTATGTTACTGTAGTCAAATATATCTTGGATGAATGAATAGTTAACTGCACTTTCACCCATGGTTTAGTACCAATGGATCTCATGGGTAGGGTAAGCATGTAAGCACCCAACATATACTGTGCATGAATCTTTGGAGATTCATATTGCAAAGTATAAGGGCTAATAATTACTTTCAGAATGCAGCGCTAGGCTTCTTAAAATCCTTACATATCAATATCCCAGTAATGGGTGATAACCATTTGAAAGCCTATCTTCTGTAGACTTATTATGGATCATATTAACAGTGCTGAACTATTGGAACATACATTTTCCCATTCATATTCAGTAGTATAAATGTTTGTAGAGTGCTGTTAAAAAGTACTAATGCGGTAAGCGCTTGACATACTGCCGTACTGCAGGCAGCATAAGGTGTTCATGAGCTGCTGCGTCATTCGTCACTTAATGATCAGTACTTCAAGGCTCCACTTTCTGTAATAGATCTATCAAAAGCATCTGATACACTTTCACACCCCATGGCACTAGTTAGACTAAAGAAAGTGGACCTGAGCAACAATGCAGTCAATTGGCACAATTCAGCACTAAAACACAATGTATATACTGGCCGAAGAACTGTTAACTCCTCACAAGTTAGAGTAAGTGCCCCACAAGGTTCAGTGCTATGACCTTTAGTCTTCAATATGCTCTTAGATAAAATACATACAGCCTTAGACCACACACATATCTAATCTAGTATGCAGATGACTCAATGCTAATATGCAAACCTCTTCAATCAAACAACTCCAGGATAGTGCAGAAAAATCCTTCACAAACACTGAAAACTGGCCTGCGAAATCCAACTACTTTTAAATACAGCAAAACTAAGCTAATGCTTACATTTCCAACCCATTAATCAGATTATTGTGACTTAACATCGACATCTATCAATAATGCTAGAATCAAAACTAGAATCAAACTAGTACATAATACAAAACTACAGGAAGTAATTACTGACCACAATATAAGATTTGATCACTTCATCCAAGACATACTTCAAAATAAAAAGTCTATAGAAAGTCAATCCTTCCATACCAAGAATGAGTGCAATTTCATGACTCTTGACAACTGCAGAGCACCTGCCTTGACAGCTTTCACCTGAGCTAAAATTCTTTTGAGAATGCAGTTTTTCAGTCTAACTGTAAACAGATATATATAATCCAAAAAATATAAAAGCTGTTACTCTATTTTGGAGATAGTTAAAGAATTATGGTGTAAATGCATATTTAAATATTCAATTGATGAATAAATGTAAATATCCACAAAGTAGTGCTCATTAGACATAAACTATCAGTGCAGAGTTTTTCCAGCATTGTGTATGCTTTCATTTGTTACCAAATAAACACAGTCTTGTTCAACTTACTCATATGATTATTAACAAATGGCATACTGTTTCATATTTGTAGAAAATAACTCACATTTTTTCTAGTATTAGGTCTGAGGGCCACTGCTGACCTCTGTAATGACTGGGAATGTAAAATTTCACAATGGTTCAGTTACAGAAATATGTTATTTAGCATATATGCCTATTTACTACTAAGCAAATATGAATGGACAGAGAGCAGGTATCAGTGACCACTTCTGTACCATTATTTAAACTTTCATTTAAAACACTGACATACCACATATAGTCTATCGGGTCTACTACAGATGATCAAACTTTTAAAAGGTCGGCTTTCATATTGGCCGAGACCATATGATCAAACTTTTAAAAGTTCCATCCCCTGATTAAAAAAAAGGGGAAAAAAAAGCAAAGCAATTACCCTGAACATTTTTAGCTGGCGGTCAAGCCCCCTGCACCCACCACACCGCCTGCTACTTAAATATACCAACTCTGAGATCACACTACAGTGAGGAAAAGGGAAATCTTCCTATTACATGCTGTATGGAGTTCTCCGTTCAGAATGTTCAAACTTTTAAAGTTTGATCATATGGTCTCGGCCATATGAAAGTCGAACTTTTAAAAGTTCGATCATCTGTAGGGGACACGTTAAAAGACATGGGTTATTATTCGGCAACTTTATTCATCTTTCAGTCGAGAAAAATACAGCAGTTTTAAAAAAGACAAACAAAAAAACTAAAAAAGCTGCAGCTACTAAATAGGGAGACGCAGTCATAACTGAGACCTATAACTCACAACATTATCTTCTCAAAAAAGAGAGAAAACACCTGCCTTTCATAATGTAACACAAACAGAGAAAATATCAAAAGCACCATCATACCTCTCAGTTCATTGCACAAGATTTCCAAACAAAGCAAAAAAATTGGGAAGAAAGGCCCAATATCAGAGGTTTTTTTTTATATTAACCCAGTTCACTTAAAAAGTTAGTAGAATAAAAGGGTTTGCAGTAACGTGCATTTTTAGAAGAACAAAAAGATGAAGCGCTAACATCTTGCATTATTGACAGGTGATTATTCTCTCCGATTTACCTGAAAGTCAAAAGGTTTATGATCAAGAAAGCAAGAAAAAAATGAGTCAAAAATTCAGGAACATTCTATAAACACGGGCAGCTGAGAGGTATGCACTGCTGTTATCAGTCTACTAGCTCATCTTACTTCCATTTCCAGGGTGCAGAACACTGCCTTACATAATGGGAACAAATGCACAGTATGTGGAACACTGCCTTTCATAACATGGAACAAATGGAGAAAGCGAGGAACCTGCAGTCATTTTAAAGCCCTGTATATCTCAGTCATACATCCCTGTATTGTGGGAAGCTGCCTTTCAGAAAGCAGAAGAAATTCAAAAATTAAGAAACACTAACAACTGAGGTTCATTACAAATAATTTACATCTTTCACTTCATATAAGAATCAGTTAGCATGTCCAGTACATGCCAGTAAATGGAACGTGCAACAAAATATGTGTACTCATTGTGTCTGTCAAAAGCTTTTGCTGATCATGGTTCCTGCCATTGCTGAAATGTCACCTGCTGCTCCTGCACCTCTAACATTCCATGAATCTTTAGGGAAAGGAAAGCGGTATAGAAAGCAGTCCCATTTTTATCGCAGACAGAACGAGAAATCCTAGAAACTGAATGCAATCAGAGAAGGATGTTAACAAAGATAGACAGATGTCTGACAAACCAATTGTTTTCTGTATCATGATGTCAGACATCTGTCTATCAAGGAATATGGCCATTGTTTACTGCTTCTCTTCTCTGGGAACTAGACAACTATTTAAGTATATTTTGTATATTCTGGGGGCGGGAGAAAAAGTACACATAGCACAGCATCTGTGAATGTGCCATGCTCTGAGTGCAGCAAGATTCAACATGGTGTCATGTGATGACTATAGTGTGTGTGCTTCTATGTAGGCAGCAGTACAATTGAAACAGAGATGAATTACTTTAAAATTTCAAATGGAAACACAACTTTTTCCTCTTTCATACTGTACACGTGGACAAATGGGAAATGGACTGACCACATTTGTGTATGTATATATGTTTGCCACACAGTAAACAATGTGCTTAAAGTAGTAAGTGCACTATGGAGCTTTAGGCATGGAACAGAGAATGACTTAGTGGGAGCCATGCTGTAGGTGCTGATCGAGGAGTTACTTAGGTAGCGCCATAGGTGAGAGTAAGTAAGACGACAACTGACACCTCTCTACTCACCTTTCTAAACAGCACATGTATGCAAGACTATGTCTCACATCTATCTACTTAACCTTTCCTAACACCACAGGTATGTAAAACCATAGTTCACATCTACGTTCTCACATTTCATAACAGCACATGTATTTTAAGAACATGGTTTAAATCTATCCATTCACCTTTCCTACAGCACATGTATGTAAGACCATGACTCACATCTATCTACTCACCTTTCCTAACAGTGCATGTATTTAAGAACATGCTTTAAATTTATCTATTCACCTTTCCTAACAGCATGTGTATGTCAGACATTAGTTCAAATCTATTTTTCTTAACAGCATATGCATGTAAGACCATGATTCATATCTATCTACTCACCTTTCCTAAAAGCACATGTATGTAAGACCATGGTTCATATCTGTCTGTTCACCTTTCCTTACAGAACATGTATGTAAACCATGGTTCATATGTATCTACTCACCTTTCCTAACAGCACATGTATGTAAGACCATGGCTCACTTCTGCCCTGACAGTATAAGATCACAGCTCACACCTATCTACTCCCGCGTTTTCTCATTGCTTCATCACTCTTCACTAAAATATTGCCTCATTAGTTAGACAAGCTGAAGCAGAGTTATAATAAAATGGCTAAGTCTGCAAGTGACCACATCAACAGAGTAGAATAGAAGACATCACTGTCTTGTACTAATGTCTCTTAACAGGTTGGAGCTACCTATTCTGCTAGCCTAAACTCAGCTTAAAATTACTGACAGCATCCTCCATACCACACAGAAAGACCCTTCCACAAGACATTTGTAAAGCTGTATACATCTCACAGAGAACTGCATTCATTAGAATAACATTTGTCACTCAAAAATATAATGCTCAATGTTCTACAGATGAGTATGAACTTAACATGCTGAACAGTATACAATATAGTGTATAAAATGTGGTGCTCATAGGATCATAGGATCATAGGAAGTTACTAGGCTATTGACCCTGAGGACCTTACAAGCCTAGCAAGAATTTAGCCTATGTTCCAAAAAGTCAGCATCTGATGCCCCTGTCCAGCAGGGATACAGGTGGAATCCCAGGGGTGTATTTTCTGTTCTCCATCCCGTTACCAGGTTGAGCTTAACAAGGGTTAATGAGGTATTCTGCTTGACATGGATTGGGAGTGTATTCCACAGAAGGGGTGTCTATGTCTATAGGACACAAATCTGTCCTACCAACAAGTCCTATTGCTGTCACAGACTAGGCTGAGGCCACGTGGGTGGGTTACTCAAGTAGAGCTTGACTTGCAGATATGCAGCAGTCCCATCAAGGCAGGGTCTGAGATTGCTTTGTATGCAAGACAGAGGTCACCTCTGAGGAGTCTGTATTACACTGAGTAGAGGGACAGGGCCTTTAGCCTATCTGTGTACGGTAGATGTTTGAGGACCGCTATTCTCCTGGTGAGGAACTTCTGTGGTCTCTCCAGCTGTTGCATGTGCTTTGTGAGGTACATGCTGAAAGGGGCATTGTACTCAATAATGGGTCTTATAAAGGAAGAATACAGGGATGTTATGATCACCTTGTCCCTGGATGAGATACCCTTACTAATGAGGTGGGCCATGTAGAAAGCTTTCTGTACAATGGAGGTAATATGGTGGTGATTACATGTTAATATATGTACATGTCTAAGTTAAAATGCATATTTGTACTTTTAAACAATGTTATAGCAGAAAAAAAGTACTTTTTCATTTAACTATGTAGTAATCTGAGAGAGTATGACAAACAGCCCATTTGATAACCAACTAGTAGCAGAGTAGTGCAATATTAAAATGTTAAGTAAAACATTCATATCAACATTATAAGATAAAATAAAACTGGAACATGGAAATATTTGAATACTAAACGGAATACTTTGTTTAATCCAGAATAACATATGATCACTCAGGATGACAAACCACATGGTGTAATTGTATTGCAAACTTCATCCATAGTAAATAACTGAGTTATAGCAAATAGCACCGTCTGGTGAATAACTATTAAAAAAACACATGGAATTCAACAGCAGACCTCTTCTATTCTGTAACCCTAGTCATACAGATTAACAATGCAAATCCCTTCACCTGCTTTCACATTCAGTTTAATTTTTACACATTTTAGGGGTTTGGATCTTTGAAAAAATTTAACTCTTTGTTTTTTTCTTTTTCCTTTCTTGTACTTCAGTTCCTTTTCTTCTACAACTGGCTTATCATAACTACTTTCTGCTTCATATAAGAATTCTGGACATAGCCAAAAATAATGGGGTTCAGGGCAAAGGCCCAAAATCACAGACAGAATTTTGATAGAATAACAGGTTTTTGCATTAGTATACATTTTCTGAAGGATATACAGTCTGAAATTCAAAAACCTGTCATTATTTGGTGACTTTAGTCCTCACCATCAGAAAACCACAATTTTGTATGATGAACAAGCAAAAATAGGAGGCAAAACTATGCATATTCTTCAAAAATCTGCAGAGCTGAGAGGCATGGCCTAAATACCTTGTCCATGTTAACTTTGTAATTATCACAGTTCATATAGTTTTTGTACAAAGTGTCTGCTATAACCTCTGTGACACCCCAGCACTGGTCCAGTAATCAAGGAACCTCAATCCTCACTACTAACACCAGTGCAGAACATACATTGGGAGCATGACAAGTACATACACAGTGTAATTTCCCTTAAGAGGACACAGAGACCACAGTCTGTCTGGGGCTGGTTTCTCCCTCTTTCTCCAGATCTCCAATAAGACTCCCCATTGGCACAGCTATTGAGTAGAGATCTCAGCTGAGTGACCTAGACAAGACCTCCAGCATCCTCTCTGTCCAAACCGTGCTTCATGTCTCTGCCCAAGTAGCTAAAAAACACACTCTTTGAGGTTTGAGTTATAAACACACACACACACACACACACACACACACACACACACACACACACACACACACACACACACACGCACACACACATCTGGGAAAGGTGAGCATAGGTTTAGTAGTTATGCCCAATTCTACCCAGACTATAAGGTAGTTTGCCCTGCTAGCATCACTCCTTATCAGCTACTTTAAGGCCCTTAACAAAGGGTGTCCAATCTTACTGTGTAATGTTACTGTTAATACAAATGGCAGTTTGACCAAGAGCAAGGCTGTTAGGAGTGGCCCATACAGTGTCACCAAACAAATATACAAGTACTCCCAGAACTATAGACAGATCAGCCACAATGAAAGGTTTAAATATATTTAATAATAAAAAAGAACAAGAAAATACTCAGCATATACTTACAGTTACATCAGAGTTCAAAATCACAGGAAATATTTAAAACAGCATTGCAGGACAGTCTCAAAGAAATAAAGAAAAACATCTAAGCTAAGCTTTGCTATATTCCTGACTGTATCTAAGAGAATTACTGTACCATAATAACTTACTTCAGAGCAAGCAAGGCAGATGTGCTGAGTGTACCTTGATGCTGTCAAGTCAAAGACAAAATACAGAATACTATCTCTTTGTCAGAGAGTTCTTAAATTAACATTTCAAATATTACTGCTGGGATAGCTTGCAGAATGACATAATTTCTTGTCAGCTGACTATACCAGGTGAAACCCCCACTGATGCAGTTGGTAGTGTTTAGCATCTTCCTGTGAAAATACATAGACAGGGTCTTTTCTTAGATCTAAGGCAGATCCTGGAAGTCATAAACCAATGAAATACTTCCTACACAATACAGAAAACTTCTAGTTCTAGACATCGTGCCTGTTACTGCACTGAAACTAAAAGATAACATCCTTTTATTACGTGGCCATAAGGTAATTTAATTTGAACTATTTTTCTGAAGTAAACCTCTTGCGTTCGAGTTTCCATTGTTAAAATATATAAAGCTAAACAGTTACAATAGTGCAGGCACCTTTCTGTTTTAATCCAGTAAAGCATGCTGTGGTTACATCTTTAAACAGCACTTTATAAAATACCTCTTCAGCAAGCATGTTTGTACAAACCATCATATATGATATAAGGTTCTAATATATTTATAACACAAGCATATGAATCATGTCGATATTCACAAATGATATATAATTATTTACAAAATTCCAGATAGCTGGGCTGGCAGTATCTCCTTTTGTGGCAATCTCTTTCTAAGTTTTTTTCTTACTAAGTATTTTTATGGAGTTTTTTTCCCAGAACTCTGCTGAAAAGGAAAATAGCAGGGATAAGCTCAGTAATGTGGATTCACTGTACAGGGCCATTATGGAAGTCTCAGTGGTTTTCATGCTATTATGGGAATGTAATTACTTCATTTTATTTGCAAGGGTGAAGGATTTGGTAATGATGGCAATACAAAAGATGCTGAAAGAAAAATGTAATGGTTTATACTGAGAACTTAATGTTTCAGATCATGGAAAGGGAGTGTAACCCAATCACAGTGGCAAATGTACAGAGGATCACAGGCAGTTTTATATAATATATAATTGATGGGGGATAATCGATAAATAGAAGCTGTAACATCACAGAAAGTGGCAGGCACATTTGCTGTGCATTCTATAATTCTGTATATCACTTTACTCATGGTTGCTCTTAACGTCTGCATATATTTGAGGTTTCTAATACTGTGACAGAAATGGACCCGCATTCCTAAGTCAGAATATGATTAGAGTTCATGAAATTAGTATTGCTGCAGTCTTTGATGTTAGCCAAGAGTTTTCTTCTCAGCATACAGAATATACCCCAAACTGCCCCTTCTGCATTTCATGCATTATTACATGTACTGGTATCATATTCATGTGTGTTTGTATTTTTTTATTAGTTTTGTTACTCCTACTGTTGGAACTGCCTGGGTATCTTGGGAATATAGATGTTGCTGTTAATTGGAAACATACATATATAATGTGGGAAACTCCAAAGTACCTTTAGGAACATTGGGGAGAATAGTATGAAATGAACTGAGAATGCATGCTGTGCCACGGGGTATGTAGGTGAGGAAGCTGCTAAGTATATTAATGGCACAATGGTAAGAGAGAAGTGAAGAGATAGAGAGGGAACATGGACATGATGAAGAAAAAAGATGATTAGAAAGAGGCAAGTTCATAAGCAAGCTGTACACTGCAGTTCTTCAAGACAAGAGTTCTGGTCACAGGTGCTTAATTCCCAAGGGTGGGAAGCAGATGCTGTTTTGCATATGTAGACCTGAAGTCTTGAAGTATAAATGGAGGAGGAAAGGGATGAAGAAAAGTGGTTGGGAGAAGAAGGATAACAAAAGAGGAAAGGGGAATGAAGAGAAAGAAGAAGTGACAAGCTTGAATCAGTGTGAGTGAAGGAGGGATGAAATAAAAGGTACATTTGTTAATGTGATGGGAGGAGGGAAGAGAAAAGGAAAGGAAAAGAGAAATAATAACTTGGAAATTGGGAGGTGGAGTCCTAACAACAAACACTATCAAAAGCCAAAAACAATAAATAAAAAGTAATTGCACCATCAGCGAAAGTAAAACCCAACCTTTATTGTGTACACTTAAAACAATCAGTTAAGTGCTTCTGTCCAAATATTATCAGACTTCTTCACAACAAAACATCAACTTCAACCCGTGTTTTTTATACCTATCAAAGGAGCCTAATGATTAATTAATTAAACTTGAATCAATTATCTTAAATGGACCCTACACATTTAAACCTCTATGAAATACATACACGTTTTTAATGTCACCTTAAAATGTAAATGCAGTTAAAATAATATCTTAAATATGCATAAAAAACATATTTTAGTTGATCTAAACAGTTAAAATTGTTTCTACAAAACAATTACTTTAGAGTCACATACTTAAGATACTGCCCACTCAAAATGTACATAAAAACTTGTACACTACTTTTAAAAGGATGTAAACCACTGACCCAATAGTAAAGCAGTTTTTTATAACTTGGCAGCACTAATTTTCAAAACACTGTTAATGCTAATATATGCATAATTTACATACTATACGTAAAGGAGCTTGCTGTCATGCAAAACATAGATTTTCATTGTTTTGTATCTTTTGAGTTTTTGGAAAGATGAACATATATTCTTCAACCATATGAAGTTTTAATTTCTGGGAACTCCATAATCTGACATAAGTCTCTCTCTCTCTCTCTCTCTCTCTCTATATATATATATATATATATATATATATATATATATATATATATATATATATATATATATATATAGATATATAGAGACAGAGACAAAGAGATGTGGCAGGACTAGCCACCTGGCAGTGTAAACCTTGGCGCAAGATTATTGTCACTGCTGAAGTGACACCCCGACCTCTATCAATAGATGGATTCACTTTATAATTTCAAAATACTGAAATATTGAATTTCAGTATTTCGAGACTATGAAGCCAAAAAGAAAAAAAATCAAAACCAAAACCGCGAAACCCAAAACAATGACCGTAAAAGCACACACACAACAAAACTACACCTAGATCCACACAACAACACAAACACACACACACACACACACACACACACACACACACACACACACACACACACACACTTACTATAAGAAGGGGGGCAAGCCCCCCTGCACCCCCAACCCCTACTTATATATACTAACTCTGAGATCACACTAAACACCAACACACACAAAACCCACCAACATAATTTCTACACCCCCTTGCACAAACACACATTACACAGATACCAACACCACCACTCTCAACACTGACACACTCACACTCTCACCTGCATACCCTAACCCACAACTAACACTCCCCAACACACTCACAAACACACAAACCCTCCCAAAAACCCTTAAAAACTCCTCACTTACCTAACCATACTTACAGTACCATGGGTTCGACATTTCAAGGTTCGATATTCTGCAGTATTTCGCATCTGCAGATTCAATACTTTGGTCTTGAGATACTGAAATTCGACATTTCAGTATTTCAAGATTTTAAAGTGTTTCCCAATATATAGAGATATGTATATTTATGCATCTATGTTTGTGCCTGTAGTATATGTAGCGCATGGATTTCATTCTGAAATCAGCAAAAAGATAAACTGGTTATTCACTTCTCTGCCATGAGACCTGATCATACCAAAGTTTGTTATGCATTTTTTTTTAAATTATTATGATTATGATTGGATCTCATGCTACATCTCATAGGGCATCCTCCAGAGAAGTCATCAACAGCTCTTTGGCATCTTTGAAAGCTGTAATGCAGTTTGCACTCTCAGGTAAGTAATGAAAGTGTGACTGTGTGAAGTGTATAACAACTGATAAAGCTGCTTGTTCTGTGGCAGCACAAAATGGGCTGGATTTACGAAAGCTTGCATGGAGTTGTAGAGTAGAGTAAGATGTGAAACAGGCAATATGTCTGCCGTGTGATCCAGGAACAGCCGGCAGGGGCGTGCACGAGAGCTGCTAAAGCTACTCTTGCAGAGACAGCGTCATGGTATGCAAATTAGTAAACTGAACAGGGAAAACAGACTACTGAAAAACAAAATAGAGAAGAAACCACACAGTAGCACAGAACGAAATGATAAAGCACTTTTCGTTTATTCCAGTAAACAAACTTCTTCAGATCAAGAAAAACAAAAAGTCACAGCTTAAATACTCTCTGGGCTAATACTTACAAAGTCAATTAACTACTTAAAGTGAAAGCTGACTTACAAGACACGCCCTATTTGCAAACACAACTAGACTAAAAACTGCTTTTAAAGTAAAAGCTAAAAATCCAGATAGTCAGACTAAAAGTACAACTAGCATTGTCTATAAAAAATATGTAAATCTAGCCAACTACTAAGCTAGTGAAGCAAAGAAATAATAATTACAAGTGCATAAAAACTCCGCTGGTGTTTGTAAAACTGAATTAATACAAATACCTATGTTAGTGCACTAAACTCTGTATGTTGAAGCACATCAAGTGTACTGAACATAATTGGTAGTAAGTGAAGTATCAAGATAAAACTACAAATTCTCAGCAAAAAATACTCAGCAAAAAATACACATAAGGTCACTGAACCAAGGTGCTCAAAAGCATTAGAATAGCTGCGTCGTGCTAGTGTGGAAGGTAACCTGACACAGCCTACCTATTAAGGCTCCTAAGTTTAAGAACATTACTTAAAGAACAGTTCTCATTCAGACCTGGTGAACTGTATGCATTGAGTCTAATTTGCCAAAACAGCTCTCGCTCTTCTAACTTAAGTGGGAGAGGAGCACCCCTGAAGTCCTGTGTGATCTGGTCAATAATCAAAAATTTAAACATATGGTTGGGATAAACTGAAATGTGTTTTTCCAGTGCATTATCAAGTTTCTGCTTCCTGATTGCATAAGTATGTTCATAAATGCGGTCACGTAGGCGTCATTCTGTTTTGCCCATGTGGAAAGCTGTACAGGTTTGGCACATAGCTAAGTAGATCACCATTCTTGAATTATAGTTAGCTCTTAGGTTCAACTTGTATTCGTGATCATGAACTTTAAATCTATTGGATTCCAAGATGTATTGACAAAAATTACATGCCTGGCATTTAAACGTGCAAGCTGTCATTGTTTTTTTAATGTTATGTCGTTCAAGGAGGGCTTTGAGGTTTTTTGCCTTTCTATAAACAACCAATGGGTGATTACCAAGTTTTTGGTGTACTGTGTTGTCCTTTTTGAGTAAGTCCCAATTTTTACGTAGTGCCTGAACACAGTCACTACTATTGAGACTGTATGTTGTTATAAATGTGACACCAAAACATTCAGAAGGATGCCTACTTGTGTGGACATTTACTAAGTCTGCGTTCAAAGATTCAGTGTCATTCATAAGAACCAATTCTCTATTCAAGATTGGTTTATAAAAATGACACTGACGCTTAGACACTTCTTCTATAATAGTGTCTAACAATTCATGTGGGTAACCCGGTGTAAAAACATATTCCTTAGGTGTCCACATTCATTGGCAAAATCACTATCCAATGTGATAATGCGGGCTGCCCTCACTAGCTGACCTTTGGCGATTGCCGCTTCTGATGAAAAGGATGACAACTTGTGTAGTGCAGGAATGAGTTGGAGCGTTACTTTCCTATATATATTAGCTGTATTTTTGTGAAAGCTAGTGTCTTTAGAAAGTAAAATGTCCAAGTACGGGATGACTTCAGTATGGAAACTAGCAGTGAATTTCAAAAACTGTGTAGTTGAATTAAAATAGTCCACTAACTTCACTTGTGGGCAAGTCACCGTCCAGGAGGAGGATAAAATATCGTCCAAGTAGCGGTAAAAATCACCTGGTCTTTAAATGGGCAGTTAGTGGACATGTGATCGTGTTCCCATTGTGCCATGACTAGACTGGCAACACTGGCCCCACAAGGGGAGCGCATGGCTACTCCAGTTTTTTGCAAATAAAAGTTGTTGTCAAATGTAAAAAAATTGTTAGACAAGACTAGGTCCAACAATTCGTGAACCAGAACCAACTCATTCCCACTACTACCATTAGATCTAAGCACTTGTTCTACCCAGTCCACTGCTATGTCTTGGGGAATGCAGGTGTACAAATCTTTAACATCAATAGTGAGAAAATTGTACCTTGCGTTGAAATCTAACTTGTTAATTTTACCAAGGAATGACCAAGAATCTTTGCAGATCTGTGGAAAGTTGACCAATTATTTCTGTAAAATGTTGTCAATGATTTTTAGCACATGGATAGGTAGGAGAACCACGACCATCAACAAGTGGTCTCATGGGTGGGTTGTGGACATCCTTGTGGATTTTAGGGATACCAAACAAGCACGGGAAATGAGGGTAAGTTGTTGATAAGTAATTGTATGTGTGTTGTGTTACCCTACCCTCGATGAACATTTCCTCAATGTGGTCTTTGATTGTGGTGTACGCTTTATTTATTTCAGAACGCGAGCTGGTAGAATATGAAGGACTGTCCAACAGGCTAAACATCCTATCTTGATAGTCAACTTCATCAAACACAACAAGACCCCCTCCCTTGTCTGGTTTACAGAATCTAATATTCTGAAATTTAATCTAGTCAAGGCATTCCATTTCTTTTTTATTATTAAAATAAGCACTCGATGTTGAATGGTGTGGCGTTTTGTTGAAGTTTTGACGAATGTCTAATTCGCAAACCAGTTCAAAAATTTGTAAAAGGGGATGGAGTGGGGGGTTGTAGGTACTAGGAATCCTAAAATTATTGTCGTCAAGGGGGTAAGAGCCTCCAAACAGCAAGTTCAATTTAAACTTCCTAACGTATAATTTTAAGTCTATAATTGATTTGACCAAATCTGCTTTCTGAGCTGGTACGTAAGTGTACCCTTTGGACAATAACTCGACTAGTTCAGGTGTAATATTTGCAGTAGAAAAGTTGTATACATTAAAATCACCTTGTTTGTTCATGATATAACAGGTGTTAGCAGTACTTTCATTACAAACAGCAGACATGTTATGTGTATTTGTCTCAGTTGTTAAACAAGGGTCACATTGCCCATCAGTAAACCCTGGTGTAGTAACAATGTCAACTTCAAGTCAGTCTCTCAATGGACTGTTGGCGATGGCTTGATGGATCGCTACTATCTCTGCTTCTGCTTGTTCCTCTGGTGGGAAAAAGCCGCCTGTTGTTTTGGCTTTGCCCCTAAAAAATTAGCGTCGTTGGACCTAAGATTGTAATGCCCAGTTTTTTTATTGTTGTTGTTACAAGAATGATCTAATAGGTCATAATCTGAGTCAGATGGAGCATTAGAACAGTCAACGGATGGACCCAGAGGACGACCTGCCTGAGCAGAGTTCACATTTGTAGATGGTTCACCATTATTGGGTTGAACGGGTTTGACATTCCTTTTTGGGGGCTGCCAAACTTGTGCTGATGGAGGTTTAGGATAAGCTGTCTCATCCTTGTAAGCCTTCAAGTCTCTGTCAATTAACATAACAGGATTTTTTCTAGTATTGAGCAGTACCTTGGTAAACTGAAAAACAATAAAACTAGGAAAATTGACAGAGACTTGAAGGCTTACAAGGATGAGACAGCTTATCCTAAACCTCCATCAGCACAAGTTTGGCAGCCCCCAAAAAGGAATGTCAAACCCGTTCAACCCAATAATGGTGAACCATCTACAAATGTGAACTCTGCTCAGGCAGGTCGTCCTCTGGGTCCATCCGTTGACTGTTCTAATGCTCCATCTGACTCAGATTATGACATATTAGATCATTCTTGTAACAACAACAATAAAAAAACTGGGCATTACAATCTTAGGTCCAACGACTAATTTTTAGGGCAAGCCAAAACAACAGGCGTTTTTCACCAGAGGAACAAGCAGAAGCAGAGATAGTAGCGATCCATCAAGTCATCACCAGCAGTCCATTGAGAGACTGCCTTGAAGTTGACATTGTTACTACAGGGGTTTACTGATGGGCAATGTGACCCTTGTTTAACAACTGAGACAAATACACATAACATGTCTGCTGTGTTTGTAATGAAAGTGCTAACACTCCTGTTATACTCATGAACAAACAAGGTGACTTTAATGTATACAACTTTTCTACTGCAAATATTACACCTGAACTAGTCGAGTTATTGTCCAAAGGGTACACTACGCACCAGCTCAGAAAGCAGATCTGGTCATATCAATTATAGACTTAAAATTATCGTTAGGAAGCTTAACTTGAACTTGCTGTTTGGAGGCTCTTACCCCTTGGCGACAATAATTTTAGGATTCTAGTACCTACAACCCCCCACTCCATCCCCTTTACAAATTTTTGAACTGGTTTCATTAGACATTGTCAAAACTTCAACAAAACGCCACACCATTCAACATCGAGTGCTTATTTTAATAATAAAAAAGAAATGGAATGCCTTGACTGGATTAAATTTCAGAATATTAGATTCTGTAAACCAGACAAGGGAGGGGGTCTTGTTGTGTTTGATGAAATTGACTATCAAGATAGGATGTTTAGCCTGTTGGACAGTCCTTCATATTCTACCAGCTCATGTTCTGAAATAAATAAAGCGTACACCACAATCAAAGACCACATTGAGGAAATGTTCATCGAGGGTAGGGTAACACAACACACATACAATTACTTATCAACAACTTACTCTCGTTTCCCACGCTTGTTTGGTATCCCTAAAATCCACAAGGATGTCCACAACCCACCCATGAGACCACTTGTAGATGGCCGTGGTTCTCCTACCTATCCATGTGCTAAAATCATTGACAACATTTTGCAGAAATACTTGGTCAACTTTCCACAGATCTGCAAAGATTCTTGGTCATTCCTTGGTAAAATTAACAAGTTAGATTTCAACGCAAGGTACAATTTTCTCACTATTGATGTTAAAGATTTGTACACCTGCATTCCCCAAGACATAGCAGTGGACTGGGTAGAACAAGTGCTTAGATATAATGGTAGTAGTGGGAATGAGTTGGTTCTGGTTCACGAATTGTTGGACCTAGTCTTGTCTAACAATTTTTTTACATTTGACAACAACTTTTATTTGCAAAAAACTGGAGTAGCCATGGGCTCCCCTTGTGTGGCCAGTGTTGCCAATCTAGTCATGGCACAATGGGAACACGATCACGTGTCCACTAACTGCCCATTTAAAGACCAGGTGATTTTTTACACCCGTTACTTGGACAATATTTTTATCCTCTTGGACGGTGACTTGCCCACGAGTGAAGCGTTAGTGGACTATTTTAATTCAACTACACAGTTTTGAAATTCACTGCTAGTTTCCACACTGAAGTCATCCCAGTGGACATTTTACTTTCTAAAGACACTAGCTTTCACAAATATACAGCTAATATATATAGGAAAGTAACTCCAACTCATTCTGCACTACACAAGTTGTCATCCTTTTCATCAGAGCGGGCGATCATCAAAGGACAGCTAGTGAGGGCAGACCACATTATCACATTGGATAGTGATTTTGCCAATGAATGTGGACACCTAAGGAATATGTTTTACACGGGGTTACCCACATGAAATGTTAGAACACTATTATAGAAGAAGTGTCGTCTAGCGTCAGTGTCATTTTATAAACCAATCTTGAATAGAGAATTGGTTCTTATGAATGACACTGAATCCTCGAACACAGACTTAGTAAATGTCCACACAAGTAGGCATCCTTCTGAATGTTTTGGTGTCACATTCATAGCAACATACAGTCTCAATAGTAGTGACTGTGTTCAGGCACTACGTAAAAATTGGGACTTACTCAAAGGACAACACAGTACAAAATCTTGGTAATCACCCATTGGTTGTTTATAGAAAGGCAAAAAACCTCAAAGCCCTCCTTGAACGACATAACATTAAAAAAACAATGACAGCTGGCACGTTTAAATGCCAGGCATGTCATTTTTGTCAATACATCTTGGAATACAATAGATTTAAAGTTCACGATCACGAATACAAGTTGAACCTAAGAGCTAACTGTAATTCAAGAATGGTGATCTACTTAGCTATGTGCCAAACCTGTACAGCTTTCTCATTGGGCAAAACAGAGCGGCCCTACGTGACCGCATTTATGAACATACTTATGCGATCAGGAAGCAGAAACTTGATAATGCACTAGCAAAACACATTTCAGTTTATCCCAACCATATGTTTAAATTTTTGATTATTGACCAGATCACACAGGACTTCAGGGTGCTCCTCTCCCACTTAAGTTAGAAGAGCTGTTTTGGCAAATTAGACTAACGCATACAGTTCACCAGGTCTGAATGAGAACTGTTCTTTAAGTAGTGTTCTTAAACTTAGGAGCCTTAATAGGTAGGCTGTGTCAGGTTACCTTCCACACTAGCACGACGCAGCTATTCTAATGCTTTTGAGCACCTTGGTTCAGTGACCTTATGTGTATTTTTTGCTGAGTATTTTTTGCTGAGAATTTGTAGTTTTATCTTGATACTTCACTTACTACCAATTATGTTCAGTACACTTGATGTGCTTCAACATACACAGTTTAGTGCACTAACATAGGTACTTGTATTAACTCAGTTTTACAAACACCAGCGGAGTTTTTATGCACTTGTAATTATTATTTCTTTGCTTCACTAGCTTAGTAGTTGGCTAGATTTACACATTTTTTATAGACAACGCTAGTTGTACTTTTAGTCTGGCTATTTGGATTTTTAGCTTTTACTTTAAAAGCAGTTTTTAGTCTAGTTGTGTTTGCAAATAGGGCGTGTCTTGTAAGTCAGCTTTCACTTTAAGTAGTTAATTGACTTTGTAAGTATTAGCCCAGAGAGTATTTAAGCTGTGACTTTTTGTTTTTCTTGATCTGAAGAAGTTTGTTTATTGGAATAAACGAAAAGCGCTTTATCATTTCGTTCTGTGCTACTGTGTGGTTTCTTCTCTATTTTGTTTTTCATGGTATGCAAATTACCTCATTTGCTGCTGAAAGCTATGCAAATGAGGTAAATTTGCAATCCAGGAAACACTAACCTGTCCGTGGAAGATTAGTGTTATTTGCAGAAATGTACTCCGTTGGTAATGTAGTACCTTTCTGGAAATAGCTAAATGGAGCCATGACAGCTCCAAATAAAAGATGCATTCAGTTGAGGAAGCATGCCAATGGCCAAATATAAGGCCATTGGCATTTATAAACGTTTAAAATGATTAAAATCTAACTTTTTTCCCCCGATCTTCGATATTTAAGCATAGTGCAGCACCGCACAAATGTGCGGCGCTTTAAAAACAAGAAAATAATTTAAAAATAGCCAAAAATAGCCATTTTCACTAAAAAGCTTATCCTGCCATGCAGGTGAATGGCAGGCTGAAGACAACATGGCCACTGAGTACTGGTTGCTAAGGGGGAAGCTTAGTGTGAGAGATGTAACCATGCATTAGTAGGCAATCCCATACAAATGAGGATAAGGATAGTGAATCCCAATTTTCCCCAGCATGTGAGCCATGTCCCAAGAGTGTAAGTGTAGGAGTAGGTGAGTAGTAGAGTAGAATATAGGTGACATCATGAGGGGGTATGTCAGAAAGGATTTAAGATAATTGGAGCACAGTGTCTTGTGCTTGCACTGAGTTGCTCAGGATTGCAAGAGGCGTGTCTACAGTTGCCTATTTGAAAACCAGAAACCAAAGGTGCACACCGTGAAAATATGTGAAATTTCTTGCAAACATGCACACAGTGTGTGCGTGTGTTTGTGCGGCGCTGCCCCGGGCAGAAACAGAAAGTGAAAAGGAAGGAAAAGAAGTAGTAGGAAGGTAACCAAGGAGAACTAGCAGAGCTGCCAGGTAAAATATATCAGAATCAGCCAATTACACAGGCAGCAGACTAGCCCAGCACTTTAAACTCTGCAAACACCAATCTCCCCTGTTTTTTTTCCCAAGAACTCTGCAACACTGCAGTATACAAAGAGGGAAAGCTTAAAAAGCTTAAGTCAGACAAAATGTTAGGGGCTGCTCTTGCTATCATAAACCAGCATGTGCAAGTTGCTGAGGGTGGTGATGTGGTGAATGCTGCTGAGCAACCACAATAAGGAGACGGAGAAGAGTGTACAGACCCAGGGTAACCTACCAGGGGCTACATGAGCTGGAGGTAGTGGAGTGCTATAGGGTAGACAGAGACCTCCTGCAGCAAATTGTTGAGCTGTGCTGGCCACGCCTCACACACAGAACCAACAGAGGGTAACCCATCCCAGTGGATACCAAGGTATGTGTTGGCCTAAGAATACTAGCTACAAGTACCTTCCAGAGACCAACTGGTGATATGATGGGGATTTCACAGGCATCAGCATCCAGGGTACTGCACCAGTTCCTGGATGCCATGTCAGCACATGTTGGTGACCATGTATATTTCCCCAATTCCCATGTGGCATTGGCCAGCAATATGCATCTTTTCCACCAAATAGCAGAATACCCTGAGGTAGTGGGTGCAATAGACTGCATGCTCATACACATCAAAGCACCCCCTGGTGAGCAGGGTAGGGTCTACATCAACCGCAAGGGCTTCCCCTACATCAACTGCCAGGTCATGAGCGATGCCCAGGGCATAGCAATGAATGTGTGTGCTGGCTGCCCTGGAAGCTATCACAATTCCCACATCTGGCATATGACGCAACTGTACCAGAGATTTGCCAATGGGGACATCCCTGATGGTCAGCTAGTGGGGGATGCTGGATACGCACTGGAGCCATGGCTGATGACACCCATCAGAAATGCACACACACCTGAACAAGAACTCCATAATGAGGCACACTCACAAACAAGAAACATAATTGAGCGTGTGTTTAGGATGCTCAAGTCACAGTTCCAGTGCCTGGACACATCTGGTGGAGCCTTGCAGTACTCACCAACTAAATGTACCCAAATTGTCATTTTATATGCCATGCTACACAATATGATCCTGTGGAAACAGCTGCAGAAGGAACAGCATGGGGCAGGGCCAAACAGCCCCCCATCATTGCCAAGGCCTGCACAGGCACAGCATGACTCAGAGGAGGAACAACCTGAGCCTGCCCCAGTAGGCAGAAGGAGGCATGCCCAGTATGCCCTGGCTTTGGCAAAGAGACAACGCATAGCACATACACTGACTCTTTAGGAACCCTGGAAATGACACCTCACTCTCTGATTCGCACATACAGTAAAAGGGATGCCTAACTTGACACTACCTGTTTTCAAACATGTATAGGGAGTGTACTATGTGCATCCGACATAGGCAACCCTGTAGCACCACCTGAGGCATGAGTGCCCTAATTTAAGCAATATAAAGCAATGCTAAGCACATTTTACCAGTATTGAGCATATTTAAATACAATTGGGCGTAGCTGCGCACCACGCTAACCAGCACAACGACTAGCAATGTCGGGCAATATTGGGCAACGTCAGGCAATGTTGGGCAAAGTCTGGCAAAGTAGGGCAAAGTCAGGTAAACACGCTCTCACCTGCTTTACTGTTCCTTAAGCAGTCTGGTCTGCCCAGCAGGAAAATAAAAAGCAGTGACAGGGCTTGAACTCAGGATACTGTGCACTATAGTCACAGTACTGAACCACTAAGCCATGACAGCATTTCACTGGCACAGGCACAACTTAAGTCACTCACACATACCAGTTGTGGGGGTCACATACCTAACAGTCACAGCCAGCAGGACAATTGTAGACAAACGCAAACACAAACAAATGCTGTATCATGCCCTCTGAAGAGGCATATGAGTAACCTCCACATAGGCCTATGCAGACAGATAACAGCAGGCCAGGCAGTGTGATGTGGGTTGGGTAGACTATGAAGTCACAAACTAATATGCGTGTAATTGGAAGCTAAGGTCTGTAGTACAGTGGTATGCCTCAAGCCAGTACGATAGGCAACAGTACAGACTGAAATGGAGTACTTGACATAGCAAGTGCTGGCCTAGCAAATGTGTATAAGTCTCAGGTGAACTCCTCATCCTACGTACACCCACAGTAACAATCAGGTGTGCCCCTCAGGTAGAAATTTTCAAATAATAGCTGTCCCCCCTGTATGTAGAAATGTTGATAAGTCTCTGCAAATTGACTCATGGAAGCCCTGCAGGCACAGCGTGCTTCCTGTCGATGTACAAGGCGAGCCCTGAAGTAAAAACCAACTTGATTTTTCACACACATATAGTATATCTGCCCATAGTGGGCATGCTCACACACTAACCAGTTTAGCAAATTTCAGTCAGCAACATACTGAAAGGTCATACTGGGTATGCTCACACACTTAGGCCATGTCTGAGTACAGCAGTGGGCCACACATATCTGGCAGTTGCAGTTCTTACTCCAGACACTTGTCACTATTCACCAATCCAGCCTTGTGCACACAGTGATATGAAAACAGACCCGTATAATATATTGGACCCCCTGTCATAATCAAACTATGTACTACAACTACTTAAGTTGTTCAAAGAAAGTGAAAATCCAAACAAGATCAATAAATCTCCGATCAGTATCATCAAGAAACAATGAGCACTCCTAACATTATCCAAGCCATGTTCTGGCAAAAATATTGCCAAAGAGTCCATAGAGAACCATGAAGCTTTCTTTCGCTGTGTCATAAATATCAATGTAAACTCATATATGTTCTGAGTCAGTGCAAAGTGTAAATGAATACATGTACATGACTGACATTGCCAACATCTTGTCAGACAGGTTCATACATATTTACCCTCCTCTCACTGACAAAAGGGCCCATTACCATACCTGGAGATTGTCAAAACCCAGAAATCACATATAGAATGGTTAAACAGCTCTATCCAAACCTAAAAACATGGCATCTATGGGATGACATGGTTTCCTAGCTGTGTCATATGTGAACTCCAAAACAAACAGACCCTGCACCTGAACAGTTTGTTGAGACTCACCCTCTGTACAGGATATGAAACTATTGAATGGGTTACAGCAACACTCCACAAGTGTTGGTGCACAACAGACCATGGGAACTATTGTCTTATAAGCCTAATAAGCCTGATCTACAAGGCCATGGAGTCCATCATAATGGAACTCATAAACAGAGCTATTGGGAGCCTACAAACACCCAACCCTACCCATTTTGGTTTGGTCAGGGGCTGATCATGGTTCCTAAACCTGCTAGACAGTTTTCAAGGCAGTCACCCAGGACATACATCAATGAAATGTGCTCTACATGGCCTACATAGACCTTGAAAAGCCCTTTTCTAACATCCCACACACATGTCGTATCCACAAAATCAACAACTTGTGCATAAACACATATGTCATCTGATGGATTGCCATCTGGGGCACAGATACATCCCACAAGGTAAGAATTATGGTCTCCTGTTCAAGCTTGTAACAACTGCTGTCCCCCATGGCTCAGTCCTGGGACCCCTCCTGTCTGGTGTATACTTTTCAGAAATACAGTCAAACACATGAGGGCTATGTTTAGCAAAGTTTGTGGATGACTGCAAAAAGGTTGTCATAATCGATGTTTGGGACAACAGAGACATCCTTAAAAAGGGTCTCAGTCAGACTAATGTGGTGTCAAAATTATGGCCTCAAGCTACAGTCATACAAATACCATATAAGTGCCAACACCCTAAATATGGAGGTAATAATAAGGGATCTATGGACACATGTGGATAGTCATCTCTACTTCCAGAAACACATTCACAAAGTGGTTAGAAAATCATGTTATGTGTTCCTACAAATTGCCAAGGTCTTTGCATGTAGGTCAAAGGAAGTTCCCTCTACTCATCAGTCATCAGACCCATCAGAGAGTATCACGGCACACTTGCGATGAATCTGACTAGGCACCTTCAGCAGCTGGAAAGACCAGTGAAGTACCTCAACAAGAGGATTACTGGCCTCAAACATTTGCCCCATGCAACAAGACTGAATTTAACTCAGTCTGTACTCTGTTGCATACTGTCTACTCAGGCGATCTTTGCCCAACAGACAGGTCCACGTCAAATGCAGAACTGATGTACATGCGCTATCTGAAGTAAACCCAAGCTCACTGTGCCACATGCTCTGGGGATATCATCATCATAACAATAAATAGAACATCTTGGAGGGATACGTTACTAACTCACAGACTTCCCTTGCTTTGGAACAGGCTCCCAACCTACATTAAGCTGAGTCACTCACTGACAATCTTCCAGAGGAGCCTTAATTAGTGTATGTGAAACTGAACTGTCACACCATGGATCACTTCATCAGCTCTACTACACAGAGGCCTAGGGAACTAACCCCATGTGTGGTAATAGCTGCACACTCTGGCCATACTAATATATGCCTTCAGGCAGATAGCCTATTACCTACCTATGTACCTATAAATATATATATATATATATATATATATATATATATATATATATATATATATATATATATATGTAGTGATGTAGTGGGAACACAGTATGATAAGCCAAAGATGGATGGGAAGAGATGTGTGTAAGTAGGTGACCATGACCTGGAGCCATCCAGAACTGTCCCACCCAGCACATATCCCAATGGCACAAAAGACATGAGGTGCACATCTCACCCACTATACATAACAGCCACCAGTATCTGTAAGCATTACAGTGTATGTGGTCCATGTGCCTGCTATACAACATGACTGTACAATGAAGTACACATCTACTATCTGTAGACATGTACCTGTCACATAGGTTCATAGGTATGTAGTAGATTATCTTCACGAAGGCATATATTAGCCTAGGCAAGTTGTACAGCTTTCATCAACCCATTGGGTAGTCTCCCAAGCCCTATTTCTAATAGTTAGTACCCTAAGCCCCTTTCTAGTGGGGCTGCTGATGTGATGCCTGCTGTGAATTGTCTGTTTCCCATCCACTCATCAAGGTTCCTATTGAAGAGTGTCAGCGAGGGGCTCTGTCTGATGTACATTGGGACTCTGTTCCACAGTAAGGCAAGTGTCTGGGATTGTACTCTATCCCACTAGCATATTGCAGTCATTGTTTTGATGAGGTTCATATCCCTGGAGTGTATAGTGCGACTCAATTTTGTTATCCGTAGATGGAGCATGTTCAACAGTTATGTGTTGGACATGGCTCTGTATGTTAGGCAGAGTGTGCCTCTGAGTGGGCGTATGCACGGAGAACAGATTTAGTTTTACCAGTTGTGTTGCATAACACAACTGTTTGAGGCCAGTAATCCTCTTGGTGAGGTACCTCTGTGGTCTCTACAGCTGCTGGATATGCTTAGTTGAGTACATCCAAAATGGTGCATTGTACTCAATGATGGGTCTGATGACTTAAGAGTAGAGGGCCACCACTACCTCTCTTGATCTTGATGCAAACCCTTTGTTGATTAGGTAGGCCACATAGGATTTCCCAATCACTTTGGCAACATGGTTGTCAAAGGAAAGATGACTATCTACTTGTGTCCCCAGATCCCTTATTACCTTGTCAGTTTTAAGGGGGTAACACCTATGTGGTAGTTTGTGGGTACTTTGTTTTCACCAAAGGGGATTACTTTGCATTCTTCCACTTTGAGCTTGAGGCCATGATTCTGATACCACACATCTGTCTCATAGAGTCCCTTCTGGAGAATATTTGTGTCATCCGGGGAATCTATTATGGCAAACACTTTACAGTTCCCAGCAAACTTAGTCAACCACAACCCTCCTGTGTTGGCATGTACTTTTGAGAAGTCTATACCAAACAGGAGGGACCCCAGGACTGAACCCTGGTGGACACCAGTTGTTACCGGTGTAGGTTCTGACATGTAGCCAGCAACTCTTAATTTGTGGGATCTATTTGTGAGTCAGTTTGCAATCCATCTTGTGATGTATGTATTCATGCCCAGGTTGGTGAGTTCATCTATGATACCCGACTGGAGAATGGTGCCAAAGGCCTTAGTGAGGTAAAGGTGGGCTGTGTGAAGCTCATTTCAATCATCTGTAGCCTGGGTAACTGTCTCAAAGAAATCCACCCAGTGCAGGAGGCGTGATACGCATTTGACGAAGCCAAACTGGGTGTGCTCAACTGTATGAAGGTTTCCAATGTCTTTATTGTTGACTTCCATTATGATTGTCTCCATTGCCTTGCAGATCAGACTTGTCAGGTTCATAGAGCATGAATGCCAAAGGTCTTTTGTGGCCCCACCCCTGTGGAGTGGGAAGAACATTGCTGCGCAACCTTCTATGGGTATATATCCTGTAGAGAGCATGTAGAGAGAGGTGTAGGTATCCTTGATGAATATGGCTACATCCACACCCTATGTGCTATGATCCAGGTTCTGATGCTGGAAGGTATGGAATGAGTAGTATCCTGGTAGTGCTGGTGTGCTCTCTGGAGCCTTGAACTCGGTTTCTGTTACTGCACAGATATCAATATTCTCCATACTGAGAAGTGCCTCGAGTGTGTGCATCTGGAGGCTGAGACTTCTGGCAATGAGTAGCATTTAGCTCACTTTGTGGTTATTTGTGTTGTTGACTGGGTTTGGTTTGTCCTGAGTGACCGGTGTTCCACACCTGAAGTCAACGCCTCATTGGTCCGATCTGACCATAAGCTAGTTACCCTACATATCCACATTCTGTCCCCACCCCCATTAAGGAAACCATGTTAAAAAATTTCTCCAAAGCCAACTTCATGCTTCCTTAGACAGAAGTGGTGAACTTCAGGACACCCATGCAGATGGACAACACAGTTATGACTACGGAATCCTACACAATTGCACTTTATAAGCACTTACATGAGTGCATGGATCGTGCTATCCCAAACAGAACCAAGAAACTATCCGCCAAGAAAAGGAAGCCAATCTGGTGGTCCCCTGCCATAAACAAACTGCACAACCGAAGGAAGAAACTGTTGCAAAAGAGCGTAAAACCCATGAGTGGAGTAGCTCCCTGGTCAGCTTCAGTAAGAAGCTGTGATCCCTGATAAAATCCTCCAAAGCTAGTTACGAAAACAAAATCACCACTGATTCTAAAGACAACCACAAAGCATTCTATAGCTATGTCAAGAATCACAATGGCAACACTCAGATCATCTCTGAGTTACAGCACAATGGCACTAAATATACAGACCCAACTGATATTGCCAACATCCTGGCAGACAGGATCAGTGCTAACTTTACCCCCCCTCTCACCCATGAAAGAGCCCATCTCTATACCGGAAGAATGCAAAGTTGCCATCATCATGGCTGCACAGGCAAAATCCACTCTCCAAAGCCAGGAACACAGCATCCATGGGTCCAGATAACATCCCAGGCTGCATTTTACATGAACTACAGAACGAACTGGCACCACATCTAAGTACCATTTTCAATCATAGCCTCACCTCAGGCTTTTTGCCTGCTGAATGGTGCACAGCGATGGTTATCCCACTACACAAGGGGGGAGCCACCTCGGACCCCAGGAACTAGTGCCCCATTAGCCTGATGAGCCTGGTCTGCAAGGCCATGGAACGTATCATCATGGAACTTATAAACAAAGACAGTGGTAATCTCCAAACTCTGGACCACAACCATTTTGGGTTTGTAAAAGGCAGATCATGTCTCCTAAACCTGATAGACTTCTTCGAAGCAGTCACCAAAGCCGTAGACAAGGGTAAGGTGGTTCACACAGCCTATCTAGATCTTACCAAGGCTTTCAACATCATCCCCTACTCTAGAATTATAGATAAACTCACTAAACTAGGTATAAATCCCTATGTCACAAGATGGGTTGCCAAATGGCTCACTGACAGAACCCACACTGTGAAAGTAGCAGACTCCAAGTCCAACTTCAGACCAGTGACAAGTGGAGTACCACAGGGTTCAGTCCTGTGTCCTGTCCTGTTTGGTATCTACTTCCCTGAAGTACAGGCTAACACAGAATGTCTTTGGTTAATGAAGTTCCCAGATGACTGCAAACTAGGAGCCATAATCGAAACTACTAACAATGTGGACATCCTAAAAAAGGGCCTCACTGAGACAGATGCCTGGTGTCAAAGCCATGGCCTCAAGCTCAATGCCAAAAACTGCATTGTCATCCCCTTTGGTCAAAACTCTGTACCCATGAACTACAACATAGGCGGTAGTATACTTAACACTGAAAGTGTGATAAGAAACCTTGGGACACAGGTGGTCAGTAGGCTCTCCTTTGATAATCACATCGCCACAGTAGTTAGGAAATCCTTCTACGTGGCACACCTTGTCACAAAAAGTTTCTCATGCAGAAAAAAAGAGGTCACTGTTCCCATCTACTCATCACTCATTAGATCCATTATAGAGTACAACACCCCTTTTGGTATGTACCTCACAAGACATCTACAACAACTGGAAAGCCTACAGAAATACCTCACAAAGAGGATTAGCAGCCTCAAATACATGCCCTACACAGACCGTCTCAAAACACTCCAGCTTTACTCTGTTGCATATCGCCTCCTCAGAGGTGATCTCTGCCTAACATACAAAGCTATGTCAAACACAGAGCTGTTGGACATGCTCCACTTAAAGAAATCCCAATCTCTCTGAGCTTCGGCCCCAAAACCTGGACCGAAATACAAAAGGAGGGGGTGTATCCATTTTCATAAAGGATACCCACACCTCCAGGTTAGTGGCACAGCATGAGGCCTCAGAGACCATCCAAGTGCAACTAACACTGGGCAAAGCTGCTTATCAGATCGTAGCCTGCTACAGATCACCTACCTTGTCTCAGGACCCTCACTCAGCATTCCTGAGAATACTGGAAAATATAAAGGTCCTACCAAACACTATGATATTAAGAGATTTCAACTACCCAAACATTGACTAGGAGAATTACTCAAGTACAAACTCCTTTGCCCAATGCTTCCTAGAGTTTATAAACTCAAATGCCCTGGAACAGCTGGTCCCCATGCCCACTAGAGGTGACAACATACTGGACCTGATCATCACCAACATGGGGGATCAGTGTTCCACACCAGAGGTAAACTCCTCGCTGGTAAGATCAGATCATAAAGCAATTATACTGGACATCCACATCCCAACCCCACCCCCAGTCAAGGAAACCACTGTGAACAATTTTTCAAAAACAAACTTCACATTTCTCAAGACCAAAGTGGAAAGTTTCAAAGCCCCCTTGCTACAGGTTAATGCTATCCAATCCACAGAATCCTTTACAAGTGCATTTTATGAGCATCTACAGTGATGCATGGATCGAGCCATCCCAAGTAAAACCAAGACTCACTCCTCCAAAAAGAGGAAACCAGTCTGGAGGTCCTTGGCCATAAATAAGCTATACAACAGAAGGAGGAAACTACTACATGATCAAGCAAAATTCCAAAAAGGAAAGGCATCACTGATCATTATTAGCAAGAAACTATGATCGCTCCTAAAATCATCCAAGGCCAGTTTCTAAAGAAAAATTGCCAAGGAATCTAAAGATAACCACAAAGCCTTATTTAGCTATATCAAACATTTAGGTGGCAACTCTCAGATATGCTTTGAGCTACTGCAAAATGGCAAAAAATGCACTGAACCAACTGACATTGCCAACATCCTAGTGGACACGTTTAGTGCAAACTTCATCCCCCCCTCACCCCCAAAAGGGCCCATGTCCATCCCAGAAGAATGCAGAGCGCCAGACATCATGGATATGCAGGTAAAAACAGCCCTCTCCAAAGCTAAGAACACAGCATCAATGGGACCGGATGGTGTCCCAGGCTGTGTCTTACACGAGCTCCAAAAGGAACTAAACCCTCATCTAAATTCACTGTTCAGACTCAGCCTTACCACAGGCTATGTACCCAAAGAATGGCGTACAGCAACAGTCATCCTGCTCCACAAAGGTGGTGCCACAACAGAACCTGGGAACTATCACTCTATAAGACTGACCTGCCTGGTCCTTAAAGCTATGTAGTGAATTATCATGGAACTCATAAACAGAGACATTGGGAACCTCCAGACACTGGACCCTACCCAATTCAGCTTTGTTAAAGCCAAATCCTGCCTCCTAAACCGAGTTGACTTCTTTAAAACAGTTACCAAGGCCATAGATGAAGGGAAGGTAGTCCACACAGCCTACCTGGACTTCACTAAGCCCTTCAACACCATTCCCCACTCTGTCATCATAGACAAACTTTCCAGCTTGAACATTAACCCCTATGTCACAAGATGGGTGGCCAACTGGCTCAAGGATAGAACACACATGGTCAGAGTTGTGGGTGCCATGTCCAACTCTAAACCAGTCATAAGTGGCATCCCAAAGGTCTCAGTTCTGGGACCCCTCCTGTTCAGTATATACTTCTCTGAGGTACAGGCAAGCAGGGAAGGACTATGGCTGACCAAGTTCACAGATGACTGCAAACTGGGGGCCATAATCGACTCTCCAGCTGACACAGACATCCTCCAGAAGGGTCTTACAGAGACAGATACCTGGTGTCAAAACCATGGCCTTAAGCTGAATGCCAAAAAATGCATAGTCATCCCCTTTGGAAAAAACAAAGTGCCCATGAATTACCACATAGGTGGTAATCCACTAGGTACTGAAAATTTAATTAGGGACCTGGGGACCCAGGTAGATAGTAACCTCTCCTTTGATAATCACATTGCCAAAGTGGTTAGAAATTCCTTCTATGTAGCCCACCTAATCACAAAAGGGTTCACCTCTAGATCAAGAGTGGTCATTGTGCCCCTCTACTCATCATTCATTAGACCCATAATAGAGTACAATGCCCCATTTGGTATGTACCTTAATTGGCACATGCAACAGCTGGTATGACCACAGAAGTACCTCACCAAGAGGATCATGGGTCTCCAAGAGATGCCCTATGCAGCTTGACTAAAGAAACTCCAGCTCTACTCGGTTGCTTACTGCCTGCTCAGAGGTGATCTATGCCTGATGTATAAAGCCATGTCCAACCTGGAATTAATGGACATGCTCCACCTCAAGAAAAACAAATCTCTTAGAGCCACACGCTCCAGTGAATTAAACCTCAGCAAAGCAATAAACAGGACATGCTGGAGGGATAGATTCCTGTCCCAGAGACCTCCCTCGCTCTGGAATAGAATCCCAGTTGATGTTAGGCAGAGTTCCTCGCTGACTCTCTTCAAGAAGAATCTTGACAAGTGGATGGGAAATTGTACATTTACCTCTGGGATCACTTCAGTGGCCCTGCTAGACAGAGGCCCAGGAAACTAATTTAAAAGTGAGGCGAAAGCCAACATATTCTGGCTAGACTTATAAATGCCCTTGGGCAGATAGCCTAGTACCTACCTATGAACCTATGAACCTACACGCTCTAGGCACCTAAACCTTGTCACCACAATAAACAGAACATGCCGGAGGGATAGATTCCTGTCCCAGAGACTTCCCATACTCCATAATAAACTACCTATCTATATCAAACAAAGCTCCTCATTAGCACTCTTCAAGAAAAAACTTGATGATTGGATGGGAAATAGGAAATTCACCCTGGGGGATCACTTCTGTGTCTCTGCTCGAAAGTGGCACAGGAAAATAAATTTCTTGGGTGGCAAAAGCCAGGGTACCTTTTTGGCTGGGCTTGTATAGGCCCCAGGGCCGATAGTCTAGTACCTACCTATGAACCTATGAACCTTTGAGCCTTGCCTAAAAAAGGTGATATGGGGACAGCAAGAGCCTTGGCCATTATTCAGAAGCATAGGGGTGACAGCTGCAAACCATCTGTAGCGAAGCAACAAGGCTTGTCTATCATGTCATCACAGGCAGAGACTGGATGCCCTTTGAATGACACAAGAAGTTCAGCCAATTGTTGAAGTTTATCATCTTTCTGTTATATTGCAGTATCATATAGGTGAAGGTAAGATGCTACTCAAGGTCAGGGTCATACCAGCTCTACATGATCATAGAGCTAATATATATCTCTTGTCATGTTGTCCTGGGTGGTATGTCTCAGATCATTCACACTGACATGTACAAAGAACATGTCATATAGGTACCTGTTCTGGAGTGATGTAAGTGCTTGTGTTATGTGGCGGATCATAGCACCTGACAGACAACTGACAGTAACCTTCCCCTTGTCCAGCCGAGTGAGTGGAACATCTGTGTGCCTGACTATGAAGTCACCTATTACTAGTGTGTTGGGAATGTTGTTTTGCCTTAGGGCCTGTTGTGAGGCACACTGCTTTGGTGTATTATGTGTTTTCTGGTGTGTGTCTGGAGGTGCATGTTGCTTGCTTGTCTGCTTAGGAGGACAGGCGCTCTTTTTCAGATTAATATTTGTATTCTCCGAGTATGGTAATGTGTATTTATGTGTGTTTTTTTCTGGTGCTTATATTGTAGGTCTATGCGAGACAGTTGGTGTTGTGGTTGTATGACCCTACTCCTCCTGACTGTGTTGTCCAGTATTGAGTTTAAGAGCTTAGCCACTGGTTTGAACCTGTGTGTGCCAGCATGTGGTGCATCAGCCCATATATGATATGGTCATGGCCTATGCATACAATACACTCACAATACAACTAGTATGATAAGCCTGCTGCAGTTAGCAAATGTGAAAAAAAACTTTGTGGAAACTGCCAGCAAGTAATGTCTGTATTGCACCCTGTAACTCCATATTGCTGAAATATGAAGATGTACTTAGTTTCAATTAAGAACACCACACTTGTCAACTGTGTGTGTGTGTGTGTGTGTGTGTGTGTGTGTGTGTGTGTGTGTGTGTGTGTGTGTGTGTGTGTGTGTGTGTGTGTGTGTGTGTCTGTCTCTCCCTGGGGAGAGAGTAACCTTTTTGGAGACTACTCACACCCCTTAAAAGTGGTATACTCATCTTTGTTGTCTCATGATGTCACCATCCTACAAATATACCTGTGGGAAAGAGAAGTCTCAGTAACGTGTATAGTGTGTTGTGTAAATGCATGCTGCTGTAGTATCATAATGTAGTCAGGTAGGGGTTTGTATCCTGCACTTGCTAACAGTGAGTGTGTGTGTTTCCCTTGGGAAGCGCAACCTTTTTGGAGACTACTCACACACCTTAAAAGTGGTATACTCATCTTTGTCAAGTCTGATGATGTCACCATCCTACAAATATACCTTTGGAAAGGTGAAATCTTAGTAATGTGTATAGCGCATCGTGTAAATGCATATTGTTGCACTATCATAGTGTAGTTAGGTAGGAGGTTAAATTCTGCACAGGCTAACAGTTTGTGCGTCTCCCTGGGGAAGAGTAAACGTTTTGGAGAATACTCACACCCCTTAAAAGTGGCATACTCATCTTTGACAAGTCTGATGATGTCACCATCCTACAAATATACCTGTGGAAAGGTGAAATCTAAGTAATGTGAATAGCGCGTCATGTAAATGTGTACTACTGTAGTATCATAATATAGTTAGGGAGGGATTTGAATCCTGCACTTGCCAACTGTGTGTGTGCGTCTCCCAGGGGAAGAGCAACCATTTTGCAGAATACTCACACCCCTTAAAAGTGGTATACTCATCTTTGACAAGTCTGATGATGTCACCATCCTACAAATATACCTCTGGAAAGGTGAAATCCCAGTAATGTGTATAGCGCATTGTGTAAATCCATACTGCTATAGTATCCTAATATAGTTAGGTAGGGGTTTGAATTCTGTACTTACCAACTGTGTGTGTGTGTCTCCCTGGGGAGGAGTAACCTTTTTGGAGAATACTCACACCCCTTAAAAGTGGTATACTCATCTTTGACAAGTCTGATGATGTCACCGTCCTACAAATATACCTGTGGAAAGGTGAAATCCCAATAATGTGTATAGCGCGTCATGTAAATGCATACTGCTGTGGTATTATAATGTAGTTAGGAAGGAGTTTAAATCTCGCACATGTTGATTGTGTATGTTCTCCAGGTGTGTGACACTGTTGGTCAATGTGGAGTGGGTTTTGATTTTTCTAGTGTATGACATATCACAATGACAACTGTATGTGTTTTACACATGTAAGGTAGCTGTGGGGCAAATCCATATACATACATGTGACCTCAACTATTTCGTAGGTGGGTACTCTGCTTTCTCCCTGAACGCATCTGATATCTTTGCCAGAGCATGCTGGCACTTTCAAGACCTTAGGTCACTTCTGTATGCTTGTGACAAGCTTAGCCACTACAGTGATCCTGGGCTACATCTTCTGTTTCACATCCACTCATCATGGTTTCTATTGAAGAGTGTGAGTGAGGGTTTATGCTTGAGGTATATTTGAAACCTGTTACAAAGCAAGCAAAGTCTGGCAAAGATGACTAATCATTATAGGTGTGCAACAACCTCTGTGGATCTGCATGCAAACCCTTTATTGCTTATGTGCTCCTGGAGGGATTTCAAAAACCCTTTGGTAATGTGTTTATCAAAGGAGAGATAACTAAACACATGGCTCTATGTATACATTAGTACCTGTTCCACATTTTGGGGGCTACTATCTATGTGGTACTCTGAGGATACTTTGTTTTATAAAAGTGGATAACTATGCTTTCTTTGGCTTATAGCTTTACAATATGAGTTTGACACCAGGTATCTGTTTCTATGATACCCTTTTGGAGGATGTGTGTGTCATCTGGAGAATAAAGTATAACCCACAGTATGCATTTTCATCAGACGTGGGCAGACATATCCCTACTATGTTTGCTTGTACCTAAGAAAGCTATATACCAAACAGGAGTGGTCCCAGGACTGAGTGCAAGTGAATACCACATGTTTCTGGCATAGAATCGTACATGGAGGCTGCAGATGTTACTGTGTGTCCTACATCTGTGCGTCAGTTGTCAAGCCATCATCTAACAATCGTTTATGGTCAGTCTGTTGTGGTTATGTATAATACCAGAATGTGGGATGGGTCTGAATTGCTGGTGAGCTATAGCTTGGCTGTGTTGACCTCCCCTCCCTCACCTATAGCCTTGTTAACTGGCTTGAAGTCTACTATGTGTAGGAGCCATGATCTGGCCTTTATAGAACCTAAGTGGATATGTTGCAGTGTTTGCAGGTTCATAATGTCTCTGTTAATGAGTTCCATAATGCTGTGCTCCATAGCCTTCCAGATAACATTTGTCTGGCTTATAGGGTGAGAGTTTCCAGGACCAGTTGTAGTTCTACCCTTAATCAATTTATGTTGACATTTGCACTGGGTGTCAAAAGGGTGGACAGGTTTAAGAATAAGTATATTAGATGGTCAGGCCAGGTTTGAAGGTTAGTAGACCAAGCCAGATAGGCAGGATTAAGTTGGTTTGTACATGTGCTGAGGAGGGATGCAGAATATATTGTGAAATAGATACTAAGGATGAAGCCAACAGGTAACAGGAAAAGAGGAATGCCTAAGATGAGGTTTATGGCTGTGGTGAGAGAGGACATGCAGGTGGATGGTGTGACAGCACAAGATGCAGAGGGCAGGAAGAAATGGAAACAGATCTACGGTGGCGACCCCTAATGGGAGCATCTGAAAGGGGAAGAAGAAGAAGACATTGTAGCTCAACCCTTGTGGACTGTGAACACCATTACCATGTGTCATTCCACAAGTATGTAACTTGTATAGAGGCTGCATCTGGACATAGTGTTTAGGTGAGGGT
>NC_056738.1:55026692-55045300 GCF_019279795.1 Protopterus annectens | reverse complement strand
GGAGGCAGGGGAGTAACCTTCCCCAGGCCAAAATGCCCAAAAAAAACAGATAACAGCCAAAGGCCAAGGCAGTTTGGGTGATTTTGGGTTGGGTTGGGCCCCCCTTATGAAGGGTTCACCAAACAAAAAATAGGGGGGGCGTTTGTAATTGGAAGCTAAGGTCTGTAGTACAGTGGTATGCCTCAAGCCAGTACGATAGGCAACAGTACAGACTGAAATGGAGTACTTGACATAGCAAGTGCTGGCCTAGCAAATGTGTATAAGTGTCAGGTGAACTCCTCATCCTATGTACACCCACAGTAACAATCAGGTGTGCCCCTCAGGTAGAAATTTTCAAATAATAGCTGTCCCCCCTGTATGTAGAAATGTTGATAAGTCTCTGCAAATTGACTCATGGAAGCCCTGCAGGCACAGCGTGCTTCCTGTCGATGTACAAGGCGAGCCCTGAAGTAAAAACCAACTTGATTTTTCACACACATATAGTATATCTCCCCCTAGTGGGCATGCTCAAATACTAACCAATTTAGCAAATTTCAGTCAGCAACATACTGAAAGGTCATACTGGGCATGCTCACACACTTAAACAAATGAAGTAAATGTCAGTCAAAAACATACTGAAAGGTCATACCGGGCATGCTCACACACTTAGGTCATGTCTGAGTACAGCAGTGCGCCACACATATCTGACAGTTGCAGTTCTTACTCCAGACACTTGTCACTATTCACCAATCCTGCCTAGCGCACACAGTGATATGAAAACAGACCTATATATAATATATTGACCCTGTCATAATCAAACCATGTACTACAAGCACTTGTTCAAAGAAAGTGAAAACTAAAGATCAATAAATCTCCATCAGTATCATCAACAAGAAACAATGAGGCACTTAACATTTTCCAGTTATGTTCTCATAAAATATTACAAAGAGTTCATATAGAGAACCATGAAGCTTTCTTTCGCTATGTCATAAATATCAATGTAAACTCATATGTGTTCTGAGTCAGTGCAAAGTGTAAATGAATACATGTACATGACTGACATTGCCAACATCTTGTCAGACAGGTTCATACATATTTACCCTCCTCTTACTGACAAAAGGGCCCATTACCATACCTAGAGATTGTGAAAACCCAGAAATCACATATACAATGGTTAAACAGCTCTATCCAAACCTAAAAGCACGCGCCTTATGGGGTGGCATGGTTTGGCTGTGTCATATGTGAACTCCAAACAACAGACCCTGCACCTGAACAGTCTGTTAAGACTCACCTCTCTGTACAGGATATGAAACTGTTGCACGGGTTACAGCAACGTTTGGTACACCCACAAGTGCTGGTGCACAGCAGACCATCGAACTATTGTCTTATAAGCCTAATAAGCCTGGATCTGCAAGGCCATGGAGTCCATCATTATGGAACCTATAAACAGAGTCATTGGGAGCCTACAAACACCCGTAGCCCTACCCATTTTGGCTTGGTCAGTGGCAGATCATGGTTCCTAAACCTGCTAGACAGTTTTCAAGGCAGTCACCCAGGACATACATCAATGAAATGAGCTCCACACGGCCTACATAGATCTTGCAGGAAGTCCTTTTCCAACATCCCACACACATGTCATATCCACAAAATCAACAACCTGTATAAACATGTATGTCATCTGGATGGATTGCCAATCAAGGAATAAATAGATCCCACAAGATAAGAATTGTATTCCTGTTCATGCTGGTTACAACTGCTGTCCCCCAGCGGTTCAGTCCTGGGACCCCCTCCTGTCTGGTGCATAATTTTCAGAAATACAGTCAAACACGCGAGGGCTAAGTGTTTAGCAAAGCCAGGATGACTGCAAAAAAGGTTGTCAAGTAATCGATGTTTCAGATAACAGAGACATCCTTAAAAAGGGTCTCAGTCAGACAGATGTGGTGTCAAAATTATGGCCTCGAGCTACATTTATACAAATACCACATAGGTGCTAACACCCTCTAAATATGGAGGTAATAACAGGATCTGGTGGACACATGTGAATAGTCATCTCTACTTCCAGAAACACATTCACAAAGTGGTTAGAAAATCATGCTATGTGTTCCCACAAATTGCCAAGGTCTTTGCATATAGGTCAGCAAGAGGTTCCCCAGACCCATCAGAGAGTACGCACACTTGCGATGAATCTGATTCAGGCAACCAGCAGCTGGAAAGATTCTAACAAAGCGCCCCCAGCAAGAGGATTACTGGCTCAAACAGTTGCCCCATGCAACAAGACTGAATTTAACTCAATCTTGTACTCTGCATGGCCCACTGGCTTATCTCTGCCCAACAGACAGGTCCATGTCCAACGCAGAACTGACAAGCACACCATCTGGAAGTAAACCTAAGCTCACTGTGCCACATGCTCTAGGGATATCATCATCACAACAATAAATAGAACATGTTGGCGGGATACATTACTAACTCACAGACTTTGTTTCAAATAGGCCCTTAACCTACATTGTTGCCAGAGTCCCCAATCACACCTTCCCATGTCTTGATAGAGGTATGTGGAACTCCAACTGTCACACCATGGATCACTTCATCAGCTCCTACTCACACAGAGGCCTAGGAAACTAACCCCATGTGGTGATAGCTGCACACCTGGCCATACTAATATATGCCTTCAGCAGATACCTATTACCTACTCTGAGGTACTCCATATATATATATATATATATATATATATATATATATATATATATATATATCTATATGAAATAATGTAGTATAATAAGCCAAAGATGGATGGCATGGATGCAAGAGGGTGACTATGACAGGGTTTCATCCAGAATTGTCCCACCCAGCACACATCCCAATGGCAATAAAAGACATGAGGTGCACATCTCAATTCCACTGTACATAACAGCCACCTCAGTATCTGTAAGCATCACAGTGTATGTGGTTCATGTGCCTGCTATATAACATGATTCTAGACACATGCAAGACTTAACATCTGACATGCATACAGTTCATAGGTATGTAGCAGACTATCTCACAGCTGGGCATATATTAACTCCAGGTATGTTGTGTAGCTTTCACCACCCCCATTGTAGCCCTCAAGCCCTAGTTCTAATTAGTTAGTGCACCTAAGCCCTTCTAGTGGGCTGCTGATGTGATGCCTGGTGTGAATTGTCTGTTTCCCATCCAGCACTCATCAAGGTCTCAGATGAAGATTGTCAGCTTGTGGCCTTGGTCTGATGCACACTGGGACTCTGTTCCACAGTAAGGCAAGTGTCTGGGATGGTACTCTATCCCACCAGCATGTTGTATTCATTGTTGTGATGAGGTTCATATCCCTGGAGTGTGTAGTGTGACTCAATTTTGTTATCCGTAGATGGAGCATGTTCAACAGTTATGTGTTGGACATGGCTCTGTATGTTAGGCAGAGTGTGCCTCTGAGTAGGTGGTACACAACGGAGAACAGATTTAGTTTTACCAGTTGTGTTGCATAACACAACTGTTTGAGGCCAGTAATCCTCTTGGTGAGGTACCTCTGTGGTCTCTACAGCTGCTGGATATGCTTAGTTGAGTACATCCAAAATGGTGCATTGTACTCAATGATGGGTCTGATGACTTAAGAGTAGAGGGCCACCACTACCTCTTTTGATCCTGATGCAAACCCTTTGTTGATTAGGTGGGCCACATAGGATTTCCCAATCACATTGGAAACATGGTTGTCAAAGGAAAGATGACTATCTACTTGTGTCCCCCGATCCCTTATTACCTTGTCAGTTTTAAGGTGCTAATACCTATGTGGTAGTTTGTGGGTACTTTGTGTTCACCAAAGGGGATTACTATGCATTCTTCCACATTGAGCTTGAGGCCATGATTCTGACACCACACATCTGTCTCATAGAGTCCCTTCTGGAGAATATTTGTGTCATCCGGGGAATCTTTTATGGCAAACACTTTACAGTTCCCAGCAAACTTAGTCAACCACAACCCTCCTGTGTTGGCATGTACTTTTGAGAAGTCTATACCAAACAGGAGGGACCCCAGGACTGAACCCTGGGGGTCACCAGTTGTTACCGGTGTAGAGTCTGACATGTAGCCAGCAACTCTTAATTTGTGGGATCTATCTGTGAGCCAGTTTGCAATCCATCTTGTGATGTATGGATTCATGCCCAGGTTGGTGAGTTCATCTATGATACCTGACTGGGGAATGGTGTCAAAGGCCTTAGCGAGGTATAGGTAGGCTGTGTGGAGCTCATTTCAATCATCTGTAGCCTGGGTAACTGTCTCAAAGAAATCCACCTGGTTCAGGAGGCGTGATCTGCATTTGACAAAGCCAAACTGGGTGTGCTCAACTGTGTGAAGGTTCCCAATGTCTTTATTGTTGACTTCCATTATGATTGGCTCCATTGCCTTGCAGATCAGACTCATCAGGTTCATAGAGCTTGAATGCCAAGGGTCTTTGTGGCCCCACCCTGTGGAGTGGGAAGAACATTGCTGTGCAACATTCTATGGGTACATATCCTGTAGAGAGCATGTAGGAAGGTGTAGGTATCCTTGATGAATATGAATACAGATCCACCCTATGTGCTATGATCCAGGTTCTGATGCTGGAAGGTATGGAATGAGTAGTATCCTGGTAGTGCTGGTGTGCTCTCTGGTGCCTTGAACTAGGTTTCTGTTACTGCACAGATATCAATATTCTCCATACTGAGAAGTGCCTCGAGTGTGTGCATCTGGAGGCTGAGACTTCTGGCAATGAGTAGCATTTAGCTCACTTTGTGGTTATTTGTGTTGGTTACGGGTTTGGTTTGTCCTGAGTGACCGGTGTCCCACACCTGAAGACAATGCCTCATTGGTCTGATCTGACCATAAGCTAATTACCCTACATATCCACATTCTGCCCCCACCCCCCATTAAGGAAACCATGTTAAAAATTTCTCCAAAGACAACTTCATGCTTCTTAAGACAGAAGTGGTGAACTTCAGGACACCCATGCAGATGGACAATACAGTTACGACTACTGAATCCTACACAATTGCACTTTATAAGCACTTACATGAGTGCATGGATCATGCTATCCCAAACAGAACCAAGATGCTATCCTCCAAGAAAAGGAAGCCAATCTGGTGGTCCCCTGCCATAAACAAACTGCACAACAGAAGGAAGAAACTGTTGCAAAAGAGGGTAAAACCCATGAGTGGAGGAGCTCCTGGTCAGCCTCAGTAAGAAGCTGCGATCCCTGATAAAATCCTCCAAAGCTAGTTACAAAAACAAAATTGCCACTGATTCTAAAGACAACCACAAAGCATTCTATAGCTATGTCAAGAATCACAATGGCAACACTCAGATCTGCTCTGAGTTACAGCACAATGGCACTAAATATACAGACCCAACTGATATTGCCAACATCCTGGCAGATAGGATCAGTGCTAACTTTACCCCCTCTCACCCATGAAAGAGCCCATCTCTATACCGGAAGAATGCAAAGTTGCTGTCATCATGGCTGCACAGGTAAAAAACACTCTCCAAAGCCAGGAACACAGCATCCATGGGACCAGATAACATCCCAGGCTGTGTTCTACATGAACTACAGAACAAACTGGCACCACACCTAAGTACCATGTTCAGTCATAGCCTCACCTCAGGCTTTGTGCCTGCTGAATGGCAGCATGGTTATCCCACTACACAAGGGGGGAGCCACCACAGACCCCGGGAACTAGCGCCCCATTAGCCTGATGAGCCTGGTCTGCAAGGCCATGGAACGTATCATCATGGAACTTATAAACAAAGACATTGGTAATCTCCAAACTCTGGACCACAACCTTTTTGGGTTTGTAAAAGGCAGATCATGTCTCCTAAACCTGATAGACTTCTTTGAAGCAGACAACAAAGTAGACAAGGGTAAGGTGGTTCACACAGCCTATCTAGATCTTGCCAAGGCTTTTGACACCATCCCCCACTCTGGAATTATAGATAAACTCACTAAACTAGGTATAAGATCCTATGTCACAAGATGGGTTGCCCACTGGCTCACTGACAGGACCCACACTGTGAAAGTAGCAGCCTCCAAATCCGACTTCAGACCAGTGACAAGTGGAGTACCACAGGGTTCAGTCCTGTGTTCTGTCCTGTTTGGTATTTACTTCCTGAAGTACAGGCTAACACAGAAGGTCTTTGGCTAATGAAGTTCCCGGATGACTGCAAACTAGGAGCCATAATCGAAACTACTAATGATGTGGACATCCTACAAAAGGGCCTCACTGAGACAGATGCCTGGTGTCAAAGCCATGGTCTCAACCTCAATGCCAAAAGTGCATTGTCATCCTTTTTGGGAAAAACCCTACCCATGAACTACTATATAGGTGTAGTATTCTTAACACTGAAAGTGTGATAAGAGACCTTGGGACACAGGTGGTCAGTAGACTCTCCTTTGATAATCACATCGCCACAGTAGTCAGGAAATCCTTCTACATGGCACACCTCATCACAAAAGGTTTCTCATGCAGAAAAAGAGGTCATTGTTCCCCTCTACTCATCACTCATTAGATCCATTATAGAGTACAATGCCCTTTTGGTATGTACCTCACAAGACATCTACAGCAGCTGGAAAACCCGCAGAAATACCTCACAAAGAGGATTAGCGGCCTCAAATACATGCCCTACACAGACCGTCTCAAAACACTCCAGCTTTACTCTGTCGCATATCGCCTACTCAGAGGTGATCTCTGCCTAACATACAAAGCTATGTCAAACACAGAGCTGTTGGACATGCTCCACTTAAAGAAATCCCAATCTCTGAGCTTCGGCCCCAAAACCTGGACAGAATACAAAGGAGGGTATCCATTTTCATAAAGGATACCCACACCTCTAGGTTAGTGGCACAGCACAAGGCCTCGGAGACCATCCAAGTGCAACTAACAGTGGGCAAAGCTGCTTATCAGATCGTAGCCTGCTACAGATCACCTACCTTGTCTCAGGACCCTCACTCAGCATTCCTGAGAACACTGGAAAATATAAAGGTCCTACCAAACACCATGATATTAGGAGATTTCAACTACCCAAACATTGACTGGGAGAATTACTCAAGTACAAACTCCTTTGCCCAATGCTTCCTAGAGTTTATAAACTCAAACACCCTGGAACAGCTGGTCACCATGCCCACTAGAGGTGACAACATACTGGACCTGATCATCACCAACATGGGGGATCAGTGTTCCACACCAGAGGTAAACCCCTTGCTGGTAAGATCAGATCATAAAGTAATCACACTGGACATCCACATCCCGACCCCACCCCAGTCAAGGAAACCACTGTGAAAAACTTTTCAAAAGCAAACTTCACACTTCTCAAGACCGAAGTGGAAAGTTTCAAAGCCCCCTTGCTACAGGATAATGCTATCCAATCTGCAGAATCCTTTACAAGTGCATTATATGAGCATCTACAGGGATGCATGGATCGAGTCATCCCAAGTAAAACCAAGACTCACTCCTCCAAAAGAAACCAGTCTGATGGTCCCTGGCCATAAATAAGCTATACAACAGAAGGAGGAAACTACTACATGATAGAGCAAAATTCCAAAAAGGAAAAGCATCACTGATCATTATTAATAAGAAACTACGATCTCTGATAAAATCATCCAAGGCCAGTTTCTAAATAAAAATTGCCAAGGAATCTAAAGATAACCACAAAGCCTTCTTTAGCTATATCAAACATTTAGGTGGCAACTCTAAGTATGCTTTGAGCTACTGCAAAATGGCAAAAAATACACTGAACCAACTGACATTGCCAACATCCTGGCAGACAAGTTTAGTGCAAACTTCACCCCCCTCACCCCAAAAGGGCCCATGTCCATCCCAGAAGAATGCAGAGCCCCAGACATCATGGACATGCAGGTAAAACCAGCCCTCTCCAAAGCTAAGAACACAGCGTCAATGGGACCGAATGGTGTCCCAGGCTGCATCTTACACGAGCTCCAAAAGGAACTAAACCCTCACCTAAATTCACTGTTCAGACTCAGCCTTACCACAGGCTATGTACCCAAAGAATGGCATACAGCAACAGTCATCCCGCTCCACAAAGGTGGTGTCACAACAGAATCTGGGAACTATCGCCCTATAAGCCTGACCAGCCTGGTCTGCAAAGCTATGGAGCAAATTATCATGGAACTCATAAACAGAGACATTGGGAACCTCCAGACACTGGACCCTACCCATTTCGGCTTTCTTAAAGGCAGATTCTGCCTCCTAAACCTAGTTAACTTCTTTGAAACAGTTACCAAGGCCATAGATGAAGGGAAGGTAGTCCACACAGACTACCTGGATATCGCTAAGGCCTTGACACCATTTCCCACTCTGGCATCATAGACAAGCTTACCAGCTTGAACATTAACCCCTATGTCATGAGATGGGTGGCCAACTGGCTCACAGATAGAGCACACATGGTCAGAGTTGCGGGTGCCATGTCCAACTCTAAACCAGTCACAAGTGACATCACACAGGTCTCGGTCCTGGGACCACTCCTGTTCAGTATATACTTCTCTGTGCTACAGTCAAGCACAGGACTATGGCTGACCAAATGCAGATGACTGCAAATTGGGGCCATAATCGACTCTCCGGCTGACACAGACATCCTCCAGAAGAGTCTTACATAGATAGATACCTGGTGTCAAAACCATGGCCTCAAGCTGAATGCCAAAAAATGCATAGTCATCCCCTTTGAAAAAAACAAAGTGCCCACAAATTACCACATAGGTGGAAATCCACTAGGTACGGAAAATGTAATTAGGGACCTGGGGACCCAGGTAGATAGTAACCTCTCCTCTGATAATCACATTACCAAAGTGGTTAGAAATTCCTTCTATGTAGCCCACCTAATCACGAAAGGGTTCACCTCTAGATCAAGAGACGTCATTGTGCCCCTCTACTCATCACTCATTAGGCCCATAATAGAGTATAATGCCCTATTTGGTATGTACCTTAATCAGCACATGCAACAGCTGGAAAGACCACAGAAGTACCTTACCAAGAGGATCATGGGCCTCAAAGAAATGCCCTATGCAGCTCGACTAAAGAAACTCACTCTATTGCTTACTGCCTGCTCAGAGCTGATCTATGCCTGAATTATAAGGCCACGTCCAACCCAGGATTAATGGACATGCTCCAGCTCAAGAAAAACAAATCTCTTAGAGCCACATGCTCCAGTGAATTAAACCTCAGCAAAGCAATAAACAGGACATGCTGAGGGATAGATTCCTGTCCCAGAGACTTCCCTCACTGGAATAGAATCCCAGTTGATGTTAGGCAGAGCCCTCCAGACTCTCTTCAAGAGGAATCTTGAGTGGATGGGAAATTGTAAATTTACCCTGGGATCACTTCAGTGGCCCTGCTAGACAGAGGCCCAGGAAACTAATTTAAAGGAGGCAAAAGCCACATTCTGGCTCTTAAAATGCCCTTGGGAGATAGCCTAGTACCTACCTATGAACCTATGAACCTACAGCCTAGGGACCTAAACCTTGTCACCACAATAAACAGAACATGGGAGGGATAGATTCCTGTCCCAGAGACTTCACATACTCTGGAATAAACTACCTATCTATATCAAACAAAGCTCCTCATTAGCACTCTTCAAGAAAAATCTTGATGATTGGAGGAAATAGGAAATTCACCCTGGGATCACTCTGTGTCTCTGGGGAGTCTCGACAGTGGCACAGGAAAATAAATTTTTGGTGGCAAAAGCCAGGGTACCTTTTCTGGCTGGGCTTGTATAGGCCCCAGGGCCGATAGCCTAGTACCTACCTATGAACCTATGAACCTTTGAGCCTTGCCTAAAAGGTAATATGGGGACAGCAAGAGCCTTGGCCAGTATTCAGAAGCTGTGTGTGCTTGTGCATAGTGACAGGTGCAAACCATCTGTAGTGAAGCAACAAGGCTTGTCTATCATGTCATCACAGGCAGACAGAGACTGGATCCCCTTTGAATGACACCAGAAGCTCAGCCAATTGTTGAAGTTTATCATCTTTCTGTTATATTGCAGTATCATGTAGGTGAAGGTAAGATGCTACTCAAGGTTTGACCCTGTGTGTGCCAGCATGTGGTGCATCAACCCATATATGATATGGTCATGGCCTATGCATACAATACACTCACAATACACCTAGTATGATAAGCCTGCTGAGGTTAGCAAATGTGAAAAAAAACTTTGTGCAAACTGTCAGCAAGTAATGTCTGTATTGCACCCTGTAACTCCATATTGCTTGCTGAAGTGTAAAGACATACTTAGTTTGGATTAAGAACACCGCTTGCCAACTGTGTGTGTGTGTGTGTGTGTGTGTGTGTGTGTGTGTGTGTGTGTGTGTGTCTGTGTGTGTGTGTGTGTCTGTCTGTCCCTGGAGACAGCAACCTTTCTTGAGACTATAAAAGTGACATCTTTGTCATCTCTGATGTCATAATGTACAAATATACCTGTGGAAGAACCCAGTAATGTGTATAGTTTGTTGTGTTGCATACTGCTGTGCATCATAATGTAGTTGTAGGGTATGTGCACTTAAACTGAGTGTGTGTCTCCTGAGAGCATGGAGACTACTCACACCCTTAAAAGTGGTATACTTATCTTTGTCAAGTCTGATGATGTCACCATCCTACAAATATACCTGTGGAAAGAAGAAACCCAGTAATGTGTATAGTGTTGTGTAAATGTGTACTGCTGTAGCATCATAATGTAGTTAGTAGGGTTTGAATCCTGCACTTGCCAACTGAGTGTGTGTGTCTCCTGGGAGGAGCAACCTTTTGGAGACTACTCACACACCTTAAAAGTGGTATACTCATCTTTGTCAAGTCTGATGATGTCACCATCCTACAAATATACCTGTGGAAAGGAAATCCCAGTAATGTGTTAGTGTGTGTAAATGTGTACTGCTGTAGTATCATAATGTAGTTAGTAGGGTTTGAATCCTGCACTTGCCAACTGTGTGTGTGTGTCCCTGGGAGGAGCAACCTTTTGGAGACTACTCACACACCTTAAAAGTGGTATACTCATCTTTGTCAAGTCTGATGATGTCACCATCCTACAAATATACCTGTGGAAAGGAACTCCCAGTAATGTGTATAGTGGGTCGTGTAATTGTGTACTGCTGTAATATCATAAAGTAGTTGGGTAGGGGTATGAATCCTGCACTTGGTGACTCTGTGTGTGTGTGTGTTCCCTGGGGAGAGCAACCTTTTGGAGACTACTCACACCCTTAAAAGTGGTATACTCATCTTTGTCAAGTCTGATGATGTCACCATCCTACAAATATACCTGTGGAAAGGAAATCCCAGTAATGTGTATAGCTGTTGTGTAAATGCATACTGCTGTAGTATCATAATGTAGTTATAGGGGTTTGAATCCTGCACTTGCCATGTGTGTGTCTCCTGGGAGGAGCAACCTTTTGGAGACTACTCACACCCTTAAAAGTGGTATACTCATCTTTGTCAAGTCTGATGATGTCACCATCCTACAAATATACCTGTGGAAAAGTGAAATCCCAGTAATGTGTATAGCAATATGTTGTGTAATGTATTAAGTGGGATTTATGCATACTGTGTGTGTTTGTGTTTGTGTTGGTTTTTGTTTTTTTTTGTGTGTGTGTGTGACAGAGGATCTGACTACTCACACTTAGTGGTATACTCATCTTTGTAAGTTTGATGATGTCCATCTTACAATATACCTGTGGAAAGTAATCATTAATGCATACTGTTGTAATGTGTTGTATCATAATGTAGTTAGGTAGGGTTTGAATCCTACACTTGCCAACTGTGTGTGTGTGTCTCCCTGGGAGAGCAACCATTTTGGAGACTACTCACATCCCTTAAAAGTTGTATACTCATCTTTGTCAAGTCTGATGATGTCACCATCCTACAAATATATCTGTGTAAAGGTGAAAACCCAGTAATGTGTCGTGTAAATGCGTACTGCTGTAGTATCATAATGTAGTTAGGTAGGGGTTTAAATCCTGCACTTGCCAACTGTGTGTGAGGTTTTGTGTGTGTGCTACAACTTTTGAAGCTACTCACTTTTATGATCTTTGTAAGTCTGATATGTATCTACAAATATACCTGTAAAGGTGAAATCCCTAATGTGTATATGCATGTTGCTGCTAATGTGGAGAAATTGGCCACACTTTATGTGAAGTGGGTTTTGATTTTTCTAGTGTATGACATATCACAATGACAACTGTATGTGCATTACACATGTAAGGTAGCTGTGGGGCAAATCCATATACATACATGTGACCTCAATTATTTCATAGGTGGGTACTCTGCTTTCTCCATGAATGCATCTGTTATCTTTGCCAGAGCATGCTGGTGCTTTCCAGACCTTAGGTCACTTCTGTATGCTTGTGACAAGCTTAGCCACTGCAGTGATCCCTGGGCTACGTCTTCTGTTTCACATCCACTCATCACGGTTTCTATTGAAGAGTGTGAGTGAGGGTTTATGCTTGAGGTATATTTGAAACCTGTTCCAAAGCAAGCAAAGTCTGGCAAAGATGACTAATCATTATAGGTGTGCAACAACCTCTGTGGATCTGCATGCAAACCCTTTATTACTTATGTGCTCCACAGAGTGATTTCCAAAACCCTTTGGTAATGTGATTATCAAAGGAGAGATGACTAAACACATGGCTCTATGTATACATTAGTACCTGTTCCACATTTTGGGGGCTACTACCTATGTGGTACTCTGGGGATACTTTGTTTTCTAAAAGTGGATAACTATGCTTTCTTTGGCTTATAGCTTTACAGCATGAGTTTGACACCAGGTATCTGTCTGTATGATACCCTTTTGGAGGATGTGTGTGTCATCTGGAGAATAAAGTATAGCCCACAGTATGCATTTTCATCAAACATGGGCAGACATATCCCTACTGTGTTTGCTTGTACCTAAGAAAGCTATATGCCAAACAGGAGTGGTCCCAGGACTGAGTGCAGGTGAATACCACTTGTTACTGGCATAGAATAGTACATGGAGGCTGCAAATGTTACTGTGTGTCCTACATCTGTGCGTCAGTTGTCAAGCCATCATCTAACAATCGTTTATGGTCAGTCTGTTGAGGTTATGTATAATACCAGAATGTGGGATGGGTATGAATTGCTGGTGAGCTATAGCTTGGCTGTGTTGACCTCCCCTCCCTCACCTATAGCCTTGTTAACTGGCTTGAAGTCTACTAGGTGTAGGAGCCATGATCTGGCCTTTAGAGAACCTAAGTGGGTATGGTGCAGTGTTTGCAGGTTCATAATGTCTCTGTTAATGAGTTCCATAATGCTGTGCTCCATAGCCTTCCAGATAACATTTGTCTGGCTTATAGGGTGAGAGTTTCCAGGACCTGTTGTAGTTCTACCCTTAATCAATTTATGTTAACATTTGCACTGGGTGTGATGAGGGTGGACAGGTTTAAGAATAAGTATATTAGAGGGTCAGGCCAGGTTTGAAGGTTAGTAGACCAAGCCAGATAGGCAGGATTAAGTTGGTTTGTACATGTGCTGAGGAGGGATGCAGAGTATATTGTGAAATAGATGCTAAGGATGAAGCCACCAGGTAACAGGAAAAGAGGAATGCCTAAGATGAGGTTTATGGCTGTGGTGAGAGAGGACATGCAGGTGGATGGTGTGACAGCAAGATGCAGAGGGCAGGAAGAAATGGAAACAGATGATCTACTGTGGTGACCCCTAATGGGAGCATCCAAAAGGAGAAGAAGAAGAAGACATTGTAGCTCAACCCTTGTGGACTGTGAACACCATTACCATGTGTCATTCCACAAGTATGTAACCTGTATAGAGGCTGCATCTGGACAGAGTGTTTAGGTGAGTGGTGACTTCATATGTCAGCTTGTGTATGACACAGCCAGGGACACTGTCCAGTACCATTGCCACTGTGGTTTGGACTTTGTTAAAGAGATGTTTTAACTAGAGTGTCTGTGAATCATCAGGTTTTACATTCTTCAGGTCTGGAAATGTGGCCCTTGTGTAATGACAGGGTGGTGAAATCCGCATTCAAACTGTCTGACAAGGAATTGGTAATGTCAGTCAGATAAGTGTACTTTGTGACCATTTATATTAACTGTGACCTGATCTAAGAACTCCCCTGTAGATTATAAACAACACTAAAGAAAGCTTTAGTGTTGTCTTTGGAATCATTGCCATTTTGTATTTTGAAGCTTGCCTTGTATGTTTATTGAGGGATTGTATTTTCCCAATGATACTGACCAGAGAGGTTATCCCTTCTTGGTATGTAACTCTTTTTTGGTATGACTTCACGCCTTCTATTATATATTTAGTTTATGGCAGGGGTCCATGAGACTAATGCACTTTTACTGTATAAGTGAGAATTTCTTGTGTTTGTGATAGCACGGTCCATGCAACCCTGTAGGTGAACAGTGTGCATTACTAAAGGATTATGCAGCTGGGACAGTGTTAACCCTAGTAATGCAAACCAATGACAGATAGCAACAACAGCATCACCCACAGCACAGTGTCAACCCGTGTCATACACACACATGTGTACTCAAGTTCCAAAATGTGTGTAGTACAATGCATACTGGCCACCAATAGAAACTATGGAGTGTTAACACTGGCCAATACAGGGCATGTCACCCTGCCCATGTGTCCAATATGCATGTACATGCAGACAGTGCACCTCCACCATGTTCACAAATGTACACCTGCAAACCTGTGCCGCACCACCACACTTACTGTCCACTGTATAACACATGCTGACACAACTACACACATCAGCCAAGTGGCACATGGGCAAACAAAACACAATTGGAATAAACACTGGTGAAAACAATACAACATTGCTAATTACAGCTTTAATGCATCATGCCTGCTCAGCTACACCTTCAAGGATATCATTACACGTTAATGGTGACAACATGCTACACATTCAACCATTGCTATACTTTATTTAAAGTCACCCTGTGCATCAGCACCATGTTACACATGACAGGAGGTGGCACAGGTTTCATCATATGCACAGGGTGTGTTGTTGGTTTGCCAGAGGCCTACACTGAGCCATACAATCAACATGTGTGTGTGTGTGTGTGAGGGCCTGTTCCTGTTATGAGCCAATGTTGATGTAATGCATGGGCCAATGTTGATGCGTTTGCCCTAGGTTTCTGGTTTAGTTGTGTGTGTCTGCATGCACACAGTTCCACCATGTGGCTGCTATATATGGGAATTTGTGAGACAGCTACAGACTGTACCTGGCAGGCTTTACAGATCACCGTCTCTGGCCATGGACAGTATCAGGTACTAATCCAGACTGGGTGCTATCCAAAGAGGTTGACATACGTCCACTGGATTCAGGTCCCTGCTGGGACTGGCCAGAGCCACGTGCACTTGGTCTTCTAGGACGGTCTATGGACAGCCCCCCCAACATTGCTGGGGCTGGTACTGGCACTATGGGAGTGGCTGTGACTTGCTGGATGACCTCCAGCTGCTGATATTGATGGCATACATCGACGTCTCAACCATCCCGCACTGTCCTGACACATGGACATGACATTGTGGAGGACATCCAATGTCTCACCCCAACGTCTATCAATGACCTCAGTGTAATTACATATGGCACCTGCTAGGTCATGGATACTGTCATTTACAGAGGTGTTATGAGCCCTCTGTGCCCTTAGTCCCTGTCTGGTGTACCGCTCCATTCATGTCTGTGCCTCCATGACAGCCTGGAACATGCGAGTGGTAGAAAGAGGTGTGGCACATCTGCCAGGGGCATGATGACCAGCAGTGCTCTGACGAGAACCCCTGGGCATCTGCCTATGTGGTACCATTCCAGACATCTGGCTATGGCTGCTGTGTCCTGATACATGTGCCATAGATACCACACTGTCCTGGCCAGTGCCAACCGTACACTGTCCCTCAGCTAAGGGCAATGGTGATGATGGATGTACAGGCAGTATGACTGTGTGCATGGATGGGGTGGAGACTTGTGTACTGTCAATTGGTGGCCCAACAACAGACCCTGACAAACCTGCCTGTGCCTCAACACACCTATCCTCATCATCACTGTCTGTCTCAGTGACATCAGGTTCCCTGCTGTACTGAACCAGCCCCACCTCAGCACCTGTGAGAGGAAAACAGGAAACACACTTTAAGACCTGAACATGACAGACCACATGATGTTCAATGACCACATGCACATACATGCGCACATGCACACATGCGCACATGCACACATGTATACATGCACAATGTACACATGCATACATGCACACACACAAAAATACACCCCATCCTAAAGCAGACACACACAACACCAGCAATCTCAGAACATACACAATAGCAGGTGATGGTGGGGTACAGTATCACAAGCAAAACAGTCATATCACACATGTCAGCATGCAGGACATGTGTTGCTCAACAGCATGCAGTGCAAGTGTAGACAGTCCTTGTTACTAACAGTATACATGGCTTTGATGCATGTGTTTTGTTATTAGGTGATGGGCCTCCCCTGGAACACAATGCATACATGGACACAACATTGCTGTGCAGGTATTCATAACCCTGTAATGTACTGTGCACCATAACTCACAGGTGTACATACCATTGCTGGATGTGTATCTGTGTGTCAGATAGGTATCCAATGCTGATTACAGCCTCTGTGTCTTTAGCAAATAATTGTGGACACATTTTTAGCACATGCATGATGAGTATTCACACAACATCATCAGTGGTGCATGGATAATTGATGGAATACCATTTGGCCACATACCCAATGTAAGGTACTTATGGTGAGTGTAGATCATATTGTGGACATGCCAATCTCATCCATGACATGGCATGCTAAAACACAACTGCATATTTAAACACTACACATACCCAATGTGTGTCATATGACCTAGCCACTCAATAGCATCACAAGACATATATGTGTCAGTTGTGCAAATGGTGATTGGTATGCATATTGTTTAGAGGTGCATATGTGTGCACACACACAACATTAAGGTGTATAGCAATGAAAGCTATGTGTAGTACTGTGGTTACAATAACTGGATGGGGTATAGTACCATAGGCCATCATCATGAAGCATCATGTGGTCACTCAAGGCTACAAATGTTTCCCAAACCAGCACTAATCATGCTGTGCCAGAACTGTACTACCTTGGCTACATTCACCATTTCACAACCAGTTGTTACGTGAGTTTGTAAGGAGGCCAATAAGGAGCATTCCCTGACATGAATGTGTAGTGTGTTGCAGAGTGTTTAAATGCCCCATGACAGGCCTCTACCCCTCAGGTATATTATGTGTAATGTGTGGATGAGATTTTGGATACTGGAGTGTGTCTTTACAGAGGGTTTGGGAATCCTTTATGTGTAGCATGTTAAAATGCTCTGTGTATGACATAGATGTGTATGTTATGTGCATGTTGAGTATCAACTGTGCCTATCCAATGGTCACTACAGTCTAGCCACATTTGTTTGAGATGGTCTGGGTATTGCATGTGTTTGAGGCAGCTAATCACATTAGTGAGATGTGCGTCTTACACCAAACATGCACAGCATGCATTATGGGTAGGTGTGTTACATGTGTACATGGCCTACACCTTAACTATGACATGCACTTTTTATTTACAATAATAAATGTAGAACACACTCACCAGCATCTGTCCGCTGCCTTGATGTCACCCCAGAGGGACCTACATAGAGATGAGACAGTTTGTCAGTGGCCACAACTGTGGCATTGCTACTGTGTGTTTGCAATCTTACAGTACAACAACAGTTTACATTCACAGGGCTACAGATTATGTTCCAAATGATCAGTATTGCACAACAACAGGCTCCACATCTTTGAACGACACACTCCACATCTCACATATGCATGATCTACTAATACAGATAACAGTAGTCTACAGATATGCCATGTTACCTGCATGCTCCATGTGTGCTTGCTGGGTGGCTCCAACCTCCATCATGGTGTATGTCTGCTGCTGTTGTTGTTGGGCAGGTGCCACCAGGCTCAGGAGCAGCTCCTCCACTCTGGTGAGGGGATGGATATTAATACCACCTCCTGTTGCAAGCTGTTGTCTCCACACATCAGCAGCACGCATGATGGACATGTCTGAGAAGATCACTGCAGTGGTGGAGCACCTGCTCATATGTCCGGTTATGCAGGCCTACCACATTGACCCTGTGGACAACATCTTGCCACATTGCAGTACGCTCCTGCTGGTCCTGCCTGGTTCGTGAGAACATGAGATGGTAGTGCTGAATCATACTGCTAGTAATTATATAATCTTCAGCACTACTGTAACCGGGGTTCCTGTGATGCGCCATGATCCCTGGAAGACATAAATATGAAAATATGTCTGAGCAAGTCATATGGCACATTTAACATTATACAGTACAGATATCACTGAACTGCCATATATAGCAACCTATTAGCTAACCGAGAGTGAAACACTTTAACTGCCACTTATCACTGCTCACCCCACAACTGCTTGAAAGTGCCATACTCACTCTCTATCTAATGAACCATGTTCTGCACAGCAACAAAATAAAATCACTATATAAGACTATACAAGAGTACCTGGCACACTGTATGCAACACGATGCACCACCTAGCCACAGCAGATATACATCAAGC